>NC_046164.1:77626437-77783937 GCF_011064425.1 Rattus rattus | reverse complement strand
TGGACCCAGACTGGGAGTTTGGAAGATCCGGGATGAAAGTCTGAGCGTTTAGCCTCCCTGTCCCTAAATTGATACTGTTGACGATGTTCAGGGTTTGGAGTCCTTACCTGAAGCAGAATATTGATTTGGATTTGAGAGGCGCTATGCAGGTCAAAAAGATTCCATTAGCACAATGTCAATCAAATGGAGATTCAGCTGAGCAGTTCCCCAACGGAGTGGTCTCCATGCTCATTGTCCCGGCTGGGTCTGAGGTGTGAAAGATGGGGTATTCTGGGGGTATTCTGTTGGGATGACTCATGTTCGTACCAGAGTACTAAGCACTAGCACTACGCTGAATCTTACTTAGCATTCAGGAGAGCTGGATTACGATTGACTTTACTCTCTTCTCCATGTTTTATGGAAGAAACTGAGGCACAATGAGGTTAGTTAGCTTGCCAAAGCCACAGAGCAGATACACGGCCACTGTTTGCAGTTGAAACCTGTGTGCGTTGCCTACCCCTGGCTATTAAATCCAGGAAGCTTAAGGCAAGGTGGAGAAGACAGCTGTGGACAGATGTGGTCTCCAGTAGCTAGATGGAAGACTCGGGTGCCCAGTTTAGCCACAGCAAAGACATGGTGAGGCCCATGCACCCAGAAACGAAGGCCCATGAAACTGTGTCAGAGACTGGCATACTGTACAGAGCACAGGGAAGCAAAGGATATTATGGGAATTAAAAGCACTCCCTAAATGTCCTCTGCGGTAGTGACTGAGTCTAGATCAGGGGCAGATAACATCACTATAAGGATCCAGGAAGCTTGGGAAGCCATTCAAGTTACTCAACCCTTGAGAGCCTTGTGGAATAAGCAGGTCCAAAGAGAGTCACAGAAAGGGGAAAAGAACATATACCTTCCAAAAAAAGGCAGGGCCATCCTGTGGAGCTAGCTGGCTTTCCTCTTACATGGAAATGAACCCTTTATACTCATTTAACCACAAAGTACTTTCAGGTTCTTGGTGGGAAGCTACTAAAAGGACAAAAAATGTTTCCTTGTCTAATTTACAACTGTTTAAATGCAAAAATGAACTGAAAACCACAAAGCCCCCAGCTGACCAACTGGCTGTTTGGATACGCATTTCTACATAGTGTCAAACAAGGCCTACCAAGGCTCCCGATGCTGTGGGGCCAGCAATCATAACCAGACTCACTGTAGATGGCTCTCTTCTACCTCGAGCCGGTCTCCAAGGCCCATGGACCTATGTCCTCCAACACAGTTCCCCAGTCTGAGCTTTCTTCCTGTTAGGCCCAGTGCTAAGGGCTGCTGGGATTCAAACCCATCCCCAGGTTGGATGAGTTTTAGCAACTTTATTTTACAGATTAGAAAAGGGAGGCTCAGCTCAGGACATAACTCAGATGTGTAATGCTTACCTCCTTACCCAGGACTTCCAAGGTCCTGAGCTCCATCCCCAGTACCACACGAGAAATAGCAAAACCAGAGGTGTCTATGACATGGCCCCAGAATTCTCACTCAAGTCTACCTGGATTGAAAACAATGAGTTTAACAATACAGATGCCTGGCCCTTTCCCGAGTCTTTTTCTATCATGGTTCATGCAACCTATAGCTCAGGTTCCCAGCAGGATCCCTTAGGTGCTCACTTTTTGCTAGTTCTTTATCCTGTTCCCAGACTTTTCAGACTTGGACTCATTCTCCCTCCCTGGCACAGCATAGTACCCACATTATGCCTGTAGGTGGCGCTCTTCTTGTGCACTGTGCATTTTCTCTCTTTCAACCATAGTCTCTCCACAATGTCTACTCCACAAAGGCACGCTTTTTAGCCCGCTGCTTCATTGATCTTTCCCCCCGACTCTCCTTGACTGATCCACAGTCTTGGGGAGACATGCTGTGGTCTCATGAGAGGATTAGAAGCAGCTCTCTTGGAAAGGGCTTCCCAGCAGGCCAACCCACATTCATGGAATGGTCTGATTTTCACAAAACCGGACGGATCCTATCATTTGAAGCTGTCAAAGAAAGGTCTTGTGAGCATCTATTGGGAGGGAGAGTCATAGTGGAGTCTGAAAGCTCCAGCGGGAAAAGTCTGAGATCTCAGATCCATTCAGCATAATTAACTATGACTCTGTTCAGGCTGTTTTCTGCCTGTGACTATCCAATCCAGAAACTGAGGACCTCTGGGCTAGCCCAGGGCAATACATCCATGAAGGTGTATTGAATCAACTCACCAGTCACTATACACAGAGAAGAACACAGCCCAATTCCCAAGAAACCTGATTTGCTACATAAACCCTAAGACTGCATCTATTTCTTAGTATCTGTGTTGTCCCATTAATGTGTGCTTAGGGAATATGGTACCACCACAACAAGGTTTTCTGGGAAGCAGAACCAAAAGAATTTATCCATAACAGGATTTATTACAGAGATCAGCTAGTGTTAGATTCTGGAGGCTAAGAAGCCCCTACCATCTACAGAGCCAGGAACGCTGTGGTGCTGTCCAGCCTTAGTTTGAAGGCCTGAGAGCCAGAAGCAATCTGTTCAAGAGCAGGGCAGCATGAAATTAAGAGCTCATGAAGAGAGAACATTTGTTCTTCTGTCTCCTTTGCTCCTCAGGACTCGAAGGATTGGAGGACGCTCACCGACACCAGAGAAGTCCATCCTAACTCACCATGCCGATTCAAATGCTGATGTGCACTTGGAACACCTTTGAAAATGCCCCAAAACAATGTTCGGTCAGCAGTCTGCACATCCCTCAGCCTTTTCAGGTTGACAGGTACAACTGATGATAGCTCTGGAGGAAACTCTAGACGCAATGTAGGCGAGGGCTGGGCCAGCCTGTGGTGTCCCACATCTGTAAAACCAACATGTTCCAGGCAAGAGGATGAAGAGGGTGAGAACAGCATGGGCTACCCAGCAAGGCCTATTAAGAACTAATCTAAACAAATAAACAAAGCGTGGGTTGGGCAGTGTGAAGCTTCTGCTGTCGAGTTGGGGGTGAGGATCTGCACGTGTGGGGAGACAGAAGGAGAAGAAGAGAGGGGGAAGTGTGTAGCGAACGTCTTAGGGGACACCATAACTGAAGGCAAAGCCTTGGAGCAAGCTTACACTCAAACCCTGGTTGCTTCACAGCCAGCCCTGCAGGCTATGAGGCTACCTCTCGTGTGTTTCCTGTTGCTGTTCAGTAGGTCTTTGGAAAACATTAATTTTCAGTGAAAGGGGGACTCATTAAGGAAAATATCTTAGTCAACCATCTAGGGATATAAATGTATCAGACATTTATCAGGGTAGACAGGGTATCAAGGGCAAAATTACTAAGAATTACCCAGACTCCAGTTGGGTAGAGTCAAGGAGGCTGCAGAGGGATTGGGGGTGGGGGGGTGGGGCTGGGACTGGGAAAGGAAGGAACAGGGCAATGGTTCCAGCCCCACTAGCGCTCTCCCCGCTGGGGGAACTGGCAGGGAGGGGCCAGCTCGGCAGACTTTCCTTTAGCTAAATTGGTTTGACACTTTTGGTTTTCAACTCTGAGACATTTTTGGAGGGCCAAGCCTGGAAAAAAAACACACATGATCTTCTCTTTTTGGGATAATTGCTCATGCCTTGTTTTTGTTTTAGGGTTTTGGAAATTCAGAGCCATGGCACGTGGAGTGGGGAGGCCCTGTGGTGCTCAGCTGTGTATCAGCCAGGCCCAAGTCATACATCCAAAGGTTTCTTTGTTCATTCAGACAAAATGCAGGAACCAGGGAGCAGCCAGACTGCTTGGCATGGCAGCACTCAGGGATACTATGGTCCAGCTTCTCTTTTCAGTTCATTTTTAAACGCTAGCACTGAGTGTAAGGACGGACAGTACGAGCATTGGACCCCCACTGTTTACTGTTCTAGAAACAAGGGTCTAGTTAGGGTACCCATCCCACACTGGAACTACCCAGCAGCGAGGGGCAGGGACAGAGGTCTGGAATCATTTCGTTTGGGTAGGGATAACAGAATAGAGAGATCTTAGCAGAGGCTTCTGTTAAGGAGATGCAGAACCCCTGCCTTGCCTGGAGTCTTCCTCATTCTGAGCTAACAAGTACTTCTTCCGCATTAGCTCTTACCGAGGGTGATCTTAAAGCCTGGTGGAAATTCCTGCATTCCCCCAGGCAGCTGGGATCAAATGAGGCCAGCCAGTGACTGGAGGGCTAGAGTGCGTAGGCAGCTGGTAAAAAAATCTGAGAGAATAGCACAGACTCTGGATAGTCTTGGGTCCTTACCTTAGAGTGCGCTGATCCCTATCACTGCGTTTACTTCTGTCAAGTTAAGATTTTGGGGGGCGGGGGTTTCCTCAAAGTAACGGTTCCTGCCTTGCTCCCCATTTCTAGCAGGATGACTGTGACCTCCTCCCTACCCCCCTCCAACGGGTCATTTGCAAGCATCCTGTGCCTCACCCATGACCCCATGGACTCCCAGAGGGCAGAGAAATTCCTGTTTCATTCCTTAGGGCCTAGGGGCTCAGTGCCCGGGAAGCCTTTACCTCAGGCAACTTCTCCTCCCAATGTCACGGTTTCCCAGAGATAGGTCTAATCTTCCCAAACCATGAACGTCTCATACCTCTTTGCCTGGTGGAGAGGAATAGGAGTGTGGCCCAGGCTGTAGCCTGGCATCCGATCCAGGGTTTCAGTGTCGCTGAAGGCTGCACTGAAAACAGATTTACCAGATAGAATTTTCCTGGCTCTGCTTCTCCAACTGTTCCTGACGAGCCTGGTTCTCCCTGAAGGCACACCAGGGCAAGAATAGGACAGGTTTGGCTAACCTGGCATCGGGCAGTGACCTCACCTGGCTCCAGGTAGGACCCTCAGACAGTTGTTGCACTGGGCAGATGCGATTTTTACCCTTTTGCAAGACGCAAAGCTACCCTGGGTATTTTCCCGGAACAGAATCGAGATATTAAGGGCTGCTGGTGCCCACTTGGAACTGATGGAAATTCCATCTCATTTGTTGCAGAAGTGTTTGAAAGACGATACAATGGCAAAATGGCGTGCCATCCCTTCCCTGGAGTTCACAATGAAAAAACGGGGACAGAGACCCAGCATTTGAATCTTGGGTATCTCTTAGGAAATCTTGTTCAGGAGATCTTTTTCTCCTGTATTCCTGACCTGCCTCAACCTTGCTCTCTCCCACCAGGTTCACTTTAAGAAGTCAAGGAACTTCTACCCAGTACCATCATCTCCTCCTGCCCCGTGAATTCCGGACCTGGCAGGGGCTGTTGAAGCATCCTGAGCTGTCTTGTAGACTGCTGCTTGATACACGTATACCGCCCTCCCCCCGCCCCTACCACCACGTATACACCTATTCCTCCCGGCAGGCACAACACTTAGACACACTGAATGAAACTGGTTTTGCAGGAATGGGACTCGAACCTCCCTCTCCAGGTGCACCTACCTAGCTAGACCTGGAACTGTTGAGCCTATAGAATACTGGGGCCCCGAGGTATTTAGGGAGGCCAGCGAAGTGGGAGGGTATTTTAAGAGCTCATCCTTTGGGTCAATAACCCGAGGGGTGGGTGTTGGGGTACAGCCCCTGGAAGCGCAGGACATTGTTAAGATGTTGAGACCAGGTGACCGGCAGGGCTCCGGTGCGCGGGCCGTCCGTGGCGATTGCCCGAGCCGCCTCGAGGGGGCCCTGCCGCGGGCGCGGGCCGCCAGCCAGGAGGACGGGCCCGCCCGCGAGCAGCTCGGAGCCCAGCTTCGCTTCGGCCATCGTCCCGCCGGACTGCGCTGCGGGTTCGCTCAGGTACCCGGGTCGGGAGCAGGGCAGCAGGGCAGCAGGGCAGGGGCGGCCACGCGCCGCCACACTCTTTGTTTTGGGGCCCCCGCTCAGGTTCCAGAGTTTGGGAGTTCGGGGTCTTGGAGCTGGGACCCAGACCAGCAAACACCAAATCTGAGCGCAGAGACAGTTGAGGGTGTGGGGACAAGGCGCGGGGGCACCCGGGAAGGGCGTTCGGGACCCAGGACTGAGGACAGCCAGGGGGTCTGCAGCGATCTGGAAGCTGGGGCTCATCCAGCTCCCCGGGCCGGCAGGAGCCGGCTCGCCGGAGCTGAGCAGGGCTGGGAACGCGGCTGGGGCGCGGGCCGGCAGGGTCCGGGTCGTGGCGCCTGGCGCCTTACTAGGCGGGCGGGGGCGGAGCGGCACTATCGCCGCCCCGGCCCTGAGGACTTTGCTCCCTGAGACTGTTAGGGACGAGGAGACGGAGAGCCGCTTGGGGCTGCAATGAGACTTCTCAGGACTTTACTCCCGCCTTTTCCAGGCAAGTGACTTGTGTGCCTCTTTCCCTTTCCTTTCGGTTGTTTGGGTGCCGGGGGGGGGGTCTCATCGCGCTTTTCCCCATCATTCGGAGGGGGTACGAGTGCAGGCGCAGGCCTGGGGGCCACCTGTGGCACGTGCCTCCTGGCACGCGGGCACTGTAGCTGACAAGTAGGAGGGAGGGTCCTGGGCCCCGGGGTTTCCGTGCAGTACTGTGTTCTGCCCCTGGGGACGTTTGCTTGGACTCATTTGAGAATCTATGATACAGGGAGAGACCCCAAACCCCTTCCTTCCCCAACTGACATTCTGGCCAGTGCCAGTAGGTGATCCGAACTCTGTAGCGTGACTGAACACAGAAAGTTCCCCTCCAGGTCGTGGGGCCAGCGGACCTCACTATTTAGAGTGACCACAACTGATTGGAATGCCCCAGGCTCTGTCACAGCCCACTCCAACTTTTGTTTTTGAGTTGTGTCTTCTGTCCCACTGAATAGAGCTTCAAAGAGACACCCCAAGCCAGGAATACAGGAGTTACTATATTAATAATGTATACCCCATCAGAGCTAACCCTTTTGACATATTGATGTATTTCCTTGAGGCTTTGGTCTGTTCATATGAATACTAATTAAAAGTGCTTCTAGTTCTTTGCCTGTTAAAAGAGATTTGAGTGTCCTTGTGATTTTGTTGCTTCCCTCTGTGGGGCCTAGGAGGTTATATTTGCAAATCAATCAACAAGTATTAAGAAAGGCTTTTCTGTGCTGAGGGCCAGGAAGGGGACGGGGATGGCTGCAGCTGGAAGATGGAGTAGGCTAGGCCAGGACTCAGAGTGTGTGTTAGAGAGTGTCTGACTGTGTGTGTGGGGGGGGGCTGCAGACAAGGGGTGCGTTTGCTGCGTCCTGGGGAGCTAACTGGGGGGCAATTGGCAAGAAGCCAGACCTCAGACAAAGTCATGGTGACCCCCCCATAGTGACAGAGGGCAATAAGGACCTCTGGCTGAGTATACTAAACTCTTTGCCTGTTGTTCATTTCATCTCACTCAGATGACTCTTGGAAGGAGGAGGGAAGTGGGATTATCATGCCCATTTTGCATATGGGCAGAGAAATGTGGTGGAGTAACCGGGATCCTGGGACACAACGCCTGAGTTCTATGGCCTGGCTCCTGCAGACTGGCTGCTCCGGCTCCCCTGTCAAGTCGTTTTGAATGCTTGTCCAGACAGCAGCAGTTCTTCCGCTGGGGCTAGCTCCTCGCTGAGGCTGCTAAAGCTATCGGTGGCAGCAGCAGATGCTATGCAAACCATAACCACTAAAAAGACAGAACAAGTAGTTGCTTCAGGGAACGCCATACTCTGAAATGCAAACCGACTAGCTTTTACAAAGTGTCTCTCTGGCTTTGCTGTGTTTTGAAATTGAGCTACTTGTAAATGTTGACTTCATAGTTCACAAGGTCAAATATGTTACTTTGCTTTCTTTAGAAGGTACTAGGGGAGGTTTTGCACGTGGCGGGTAGCCACAACCTGACAAGGAGTCAGTCAGACAAGAAGGTGAAATGGAAGATACCAAAGGGAGAGGGCATTTGAGTCTGTCTGGCAGTCACGGCTTCTCTCTGCCCAGGACACAAGGACCAATTTTACAGACCAGAAAAATTACAAGCAAGTTTCCAAAGTCCAGGAGCTACTGGTGTATCTGCACGCAGCCTGCCCCTGGGGCTACATTTTGTTGTTTAGGATCAGCCTACTGTTAGCCATGGGTATGTTCAGGGGAGGCCTGTTCTGACTCTGTGTTTGAACTTGGATGTGGGGAGCGCTGGGTACTGCTAGCAAAAGTTCTTTATTTTTTTTCTTTCTGCAAATGGAACAGTCTTTTACGGGACCATGCCACCTACCAGATAGTCCCAGGTATCGCTGACTGACTACCAGGGTAGCATCCTTCCTTACCAAGGACTCCTTACAGGAGCTTCCGATAGACTGCCCCCTGTATGTTCTCTCGCTTTGTGGCTGGGTGGATTTTGATGTGTCTGCTCCCTGTGGCCAGGGTGGATTTACACTGGGTCTAGGCAAAAGTTCTTTAAGGAGTGCACTGACCTGGCCCCTTCTTGTAGGACCCTGACGCACTGGGAAACAGGAGAGTCTTTATTTCACCTGGAAAGAAATCTGCCAGGAGTGACCTAATGACCTAGAGCGAGCCTCATCTACTCAGAGCTCCCGCTGTCATTTCTACTAGAATAAGGGGATTAGGCCAGCTGCTTCAGTAGGTATTTGGTCCAGTGTTAGCCACCCTGTGCTTCTCAGAGAGTAAAGAGCATTCGCAGCCAGAGCACAATTACTCCTAATACTCACGGTGAAGCCTATGTATCCTCAGTGGACCATCCACGTGGAAATGACGTTTTACCTCCTTACTGTGGGTGAGAAGGAGTGTGTACTACATTTCAAAACCCCCAAGGATGGGGTGTATCTTTTGGTGGAGCCCTTGTGTAGCATGTGAGGACTTGGGTTCAATCACCAGGACTACAGAAGGAAGTAAACAAAGTTAAGTCCCAAGACAAAAACCCATTCTCTTACATTGAGAGCAAAATTGGGATCCTGTTTTGCTGAATCTGCACTCCTCCCCCACCATGCTCTATACAAGCACACTTTGCGGAGTGCAGCTTAGGGGCAGTGACATTCATTTCCTTGATGCTTGCTTCTTGTAAAAGTGGAAGACGCAGACTCCCCAAGTTTCTTGGGACTTCCTTTTGAATTTTGCATCAGGAGTGTTTTGTGCATGTCTGCTGCTGTGGTAAGGGATATGGTGCTGCACTCAGAGTCCCCCGGAGAGGTCCTCAGTGTCTGTGTGGCAGATCTTCCTGTGGCATGAACTGTTGTATGGTGCACCCAATTCTCAGAGAGCGTCTAAGCACCTATTTTGTTTTTACAGCTCGTGTGACCTTGAATTTTGGGTGAATCCTGCTGCCTCAGCCTCCCAAGTGCTGGAATTACCGGCATGAGCCACTGTGCCTGGTTCTGGTCTTTATTTTACACCTGTCCCAGTGTAGCTGCATTCAGGGTTCCTTATGTGGCAATGCAGATGCCCAGTGTGGTCTGCTTCTGCCACACAGGGGGGAAGCCAGGGAAGGGAAGGTAATTGATGATTGGGGCCATCTTGCTTAAGCACAAATAAGACAGCACAAATCCAGGGCCTCCAGAATTTTCCAGGGGAAATTTTCTTTTAACCTTTTATATTTGTTTGTCTGTTTACTCTGTATGTTGTATGTATGTGTGTGTATGCCTCTATGCATGTGTGTGCACCCATGTATTCTCTGACCTATGTGCAAAGGCCAGAGGACAGCTTGCTGAAGTCCGTTCTCTCCTTCCATGATGTGGGTTTCAGAGACTGATCTCAGGTCATGGGGCAAACACTCTTACCTGCTGAGATATCTTGGTGGCCCAAAGTAGCCATTCTCTAGGGCCGTCATAATGACCTATAGATTTGTAAAAAGAGAGCAATAAGCTGTCTTTAGTGCATTTTGTTCCAAATGGGCAAACTTCACGAGAGATTTATTCCCATGATCCTGAAAAGTTTTCCCTGTAGAGTACCTATCCAGGACTGGTTCGGGAGCTCCTAGCAAGAGTGTGGGACCTTTATCCAGGCTGGGGAGAGTGTCACATTTCACAGCGCTCGTGGCTTGTGCCAGCATCCCTGTCTGCTCAGTCTGATTTTCCATGCTGACTTTCTCCATTTCTCTGGAGTTAGTGAGTATAAGTAGTCCGCCCACACCATGGGATGTCAGGTTCCTCGTGAGTCCAATGTCTGCAGTGCTTGAAGAGCTTTCTCAAAGAGGGGACTTCCTCAGCCCCCAGGAGGGAATGCCTCACCCTGCTTCAATGGACCAGCTTGGCTCAGACACGGCAGCCAGAACTCTGGTCCCAGCTGCTTCCTCGGACACTGAGACCAGCCTTTCTTTACATCTCTTCCTTCCTCTCAGCTCTAATTATGGCGCATTAAGTTACTGGTTCTTCCTCTTCCTCTTCTCTTCGGGGAGAGAGAGATAATCACAGCCACACAGCCTTACAACCTGCCCTTGTTTCTGCTTCGAAGACGTTAGAAGATCTCCTGGGAAAATCTGATTACAGCTGCCCAAGGAGGGCCCAGGAAGTCTTAACCTGGGTGCCTGCTGTTGACTGACAGGGAGGCCACCCTTCATAGACCAGCAGGGCACACTTCCAAGTAGAGGAAAGGGTATTGCCTCCTTAGCGGACAGTGTGCTATGATGCCTCATGTGGACATTTTATTTATTTACTTATTTGAAAATACCTGTTTGTATTTACTATGTATTCATGCACACCACATGTATGCCCTGTCCACGCGGTTGTCAACCAGTGTGGGTACTGGAATGGAAGCCAGAACCCACACAAAAGCAGCGAAAGCCTTAACCGTCGGTCCATCTCCTTTAGCCCTTGTGTGCAGCTTTTAATGGAACTGTTATGAGAAATAGGGACCAGGTCCTGATGTTTTTTTTTAATGTTTCAGAATCCCGTAGTTGGGAAATAAAAAACAAAACCACTCTGAAATTGTGGGTGGGGCCTAGTGAGTGGCTTCTCTCTTTACAGAAGAGCCCAGCCCACTCCGGGCCCACAGGAGCCAGTTATTCCCGCCAGAGGGTTCAGGAATCCTGGCTCTCATTACCTTGGAGCACAGCTGCAGTTTGCAGCCTCACGGTGGGCCCACAATAAACTGTGCAGGCCCACATCTGGCCTGCTGGCGGGCGGGCAGGCGGGCGGGCGGGCAGCCCTGGGGCCACATTGGGCCATTAGCCAGGGTGTCTGAGTCTGTGCACATTCCTTCCAGAACAAAGGCCTCCCTAGGCCTGGTCCTGGCGCTCCTCTCTAGTTTGGTAATTCATCACCTTAGAGGCTTCCTTACTCACCTACTCCTCCTCACCCGGCCGTTGTGAAAGTAGATCAGAAATGCGCTCAGGGAAATAAACAGAGCCGCCTCTGGCATCTCCCAAACCTGAGGTAAAAACTCCCAAACTTCGGCAGCCTTCTCCGGCAGCCCAGGGAGCAGGGTCCCGTGTGACTGTGACCCTTGCTGCTTGCTGGCTCCAGGTCCAGCGCTACTTTCGGTTGTGCCGAATTCCTCTTCTGAGTGGGTCTGAAGAGCACCCGGCCCGTGACCGGAAGGATTTCCTGGTCTGGAGGTGTTAGCAGATTCTTGCCTGGGAGGAGACACTCGTTTTCACAGGGAGATCAGAATGATAAATGGCTTCATCGCAGGGATGGGGACAACAGTGTCCAGTTTGACTCCTGTGGTAACACCTGTGGAGTCAGGAGCCCAAGAGTGGAGGAGAGGCAGGCTTGATTTAGGGTGCTTCACATATGGGTGGGGGCTGGGCTGGCACTCAGGGGGCTGGGTGGGGGCTGGGCTGGCACTCAGGGGGCTGTGTGGGGGCTGGGCTGGCACTCAGGGGGCTGGGTGGGGGCTGGGCTGGCACTCAGGGGGCTGGGTGGGGGCTGGGCTGGCACTCAGGGGGCTGTGTGGGGGCTGGGCTGGCACTCAGGGTGCTTGGTGGGGGCTGGGGCTGGGCTGGCACTCAGGGGGCTGTTTGGGAATTCGTTTCCAAATCCTTCTTAGTTTTACTCTTGAGGTAATGGATGCCCTTTTGTTTTCTAGCTGCGTTTTGGACTATGTTTCTATAAAACCTGCCCTCGTTGTAGATACGCTTGGGAAAATGCTAAGGAATCTTGCTCAATGTCCTCTCAGTCAGCTTTCTGCCCTAGCAGAAACAAACCCAAGGACATCTGTGACAGAGAGGACCATTTCATTTTGGCTTATGCGGTCAGGGAGTTCGGTCCACGGTCATTAGGCTTCTTTGCTTTTAGGCCTGCAGAAGGGGAGGCGCTAGCTTGGTAGGGAGTTGACTTCCGGGCAACCCGGAAACAGAACCAGCAAGAAAGGGTCTCAAATATCCCCCACTGTCCTACCTTCCCACCATTGGTCTTCGGAATATTCTACCAGCTTCTAATAAAATCACAGTCTGGAGCCTTTGTGGGACCGTTTAAGGCTCAAGTCCCAGAAACCCTGGCGTTCATCGGTGGGCACCTTGTATTTCCTGTGCCTTTTGAATTGACTAAGCCCAGATCCTTTAAAAAACACTGTGGCAGCTTAAGCACTTAGCTGTACAAGCAGAAATGCTACTGACAGTATGTGCACTTGGTGTGGTTAGTGGGGCTTATCCATCTGTCTGTTTGTTGGTCACAAATGGTGTACATCTTTGCACGTAGACTTTTGGGTGTATCCTCGATAGTCATTTCCTCGGAAGATTTCTAGTGGGTTGAAAGAAAAGAACTCAGACTTTCTTCTATCGTTGTGATAAACTCCGTGTGATGTAATGTTAGCATTTTAACTGTTAACAGCGCCCAGCTCCATGCTTCTCAGTCAGTACATTTCATCCACCGTGCTGTGCAACCATCTGTACCAAGGATCGCCAGAACTCGGCATCTTGCAAAACTACACTGGCTCCCTGATTCCCTCCCGCAGCTCCTGGCAACTGCCATTTTTCTTTCTGTCTGCCTGAGCTGGACTGCTCTGCGGTCCTCCTGTAAGTGGAACCACTCAGCGTCTCTCCTTCTGTGACTGGTAGAAAGCCTTAAACAATCATCCGTGGTATAGTGTGTGTTGGCTTTCCTTTCTTCCCTCCTTCCTTCCCTCCTTCTTCAGGCTTTAATAGTAATCCAGTACTTGATAGTTAGTACTCCAGTGTGGTCCACCATGTCTTAATGGATCCAGTTGTCAGTTAACGAATCTGGGCTGCTTCCACCTTTGAGTGACAGGAAGTAATGTTATTGGGACATAGCCGGGTTGTCCCTTTTCTCTGTTCTTCCTCTAGACACTGAGAAGCAACCACAGTTTTTTGGAGTTCCTTGACATGGCCAAACTGCAACCAAGACACTGGGCTTCTCAGGGCCCTCAAGCTCTTGGTTGGCACCCACAGGGTAAGATCCAGGCCTGAAGAAAGGGATGAGGGAGGCTTTTTACACAAGCTACTTTTTTGACAGATTGCATAAACTTGGTGATGAATGGAATGAGAAAGAAGGAAGAACGTCCTTCATTGAGAGAGAGAGAGAGAGAGAGAGAGAGAGAGAGAGAGAGAGAGAGAGAGCGCTAGCTCAAGTAAGCGCCTTTAGGGCTGCTCGGTTTTATTTTTCAATTAAAAGGGTCTGACTTTGTTTCAGGGGAATGGTTTTAATTTGGATAAATGGTTCGGTCTGGGAACCACATGCCAGCACTTATGATCTATGAGTGCAATTACACAGGGTTACCTCAGCCGAGATTTGCAGCGAATAGTGCAGAGCCCAGCTTGCTCTGGGTTGGCTCTGTTGAATGGCACTGCAGGTCCCTGAGTCACTGGGAGGAGGCAGCTTTTCTGAGCAGCACAGGGAGCTTGCTGGGAACGGCAGCGAGAGCCATACCACTCTCGTGGCTGGCACTGGTTAATTTTTACCCTCTGAGAACGTATTCACAATTCTAAGTCAGGAGTGTCAACAAATGGCTGCCTGTCCCTCTTGGAACACACTGAACCGGAATCAAACTGAACCAGAATTCACCCTTCCCAGCGTGACCCTCTGCACAATTGGTCACGTTTGGAAGGAGGAGGGACACTCATCCTCAGGTTCCCCCCCCACCCCGATTTTTTGAGGCTCCTAGGCCAGCTGGGAGTGTGGGCCCTAGGGAGAAGGCGGAAAGATGTTGAAGGAGGTGGGGCCACATGGGGGCTTGGTCGTGTGGATCAAGCCCCCAGGGGTAACCACCTGCAGTAGCCAAGGGAAATAGCACGAGGCCAAGAAGAATGGAAAGACTCAGGAAGAGGATTCTACTCATCAACTAGAATGAGATGAGTCATAGGGCAATTCTCCACAGTTGGCAGTAATTTGGCCAGCAAATCCGCACTAGTACCCGCTGATGTCAGGGGGCCGGTGGACCCTTGGGGAAGGCAGCCACATGGGAGCTTCAGAGTGGGAGGTGGAGATCTGAGGGTGCAGCCTGCAAAGCAGGATCAGGTGTCGCCCTGCTGGCTTGGGGAAAACCTGATCCTCATCGTTCTCCCAGTAAAGGAAGCACAAGGGGTGACTGGGGCATGGGGGAAGAGGAAGGCAGGGTGGACTCTAGTACTTGGGTCCTGAGCTCTTTCCTAGGGAAAGACAGGTAGGTGGGTGTGTTAGTCAACTGAGAGTTACCGTAACAAAACACCCGAGGCAGGTTGGCGTTGGAAAAATAAGGTTTGTTTGGCAAACAGTTTTGGAGATGGCAAGTCTTTGCTCCTTAGATCCTGGTGAGGGTCTAATGGGGGAGGGCAGCACAGTGGTGGGAACACATATGGGAGAGCGCTCACATCTTGAAACAGGAAGCCAGGCTGTGCTTCAGAGCTCTTCTCTGATAGCTCGGGATCCCATGAGTTTCCATGTCGGTTTCCCCAATAACCTAGCCACCTCCCGATACTTCTCCTATTCTGGGGTTATAGACAACATACAACATGCCACTTTCTATTAGGCTCCACCTCTTACAGGTGCCCCCTACCTCTCAAGACCTCTGCACAGAGAATCAACCTTCATCGTGTCTCTCTAGAGGGACACACTTGAACAGTACCCCAACTGTATCAGCCTTACCACTGTGGGTCCACTGTGCGACACTAGGCTACATGGCCCCATCTCTCCGAAGCACCTCGGTTTCCTTGTTCCTCAGAGACCTTTCTCATTTCCTTTAACAAGAGTGTCATCTTAACCAACTGGTGACGATTGAGAAGTTGAACCAGTGAAACTTCAGCACCATGAGAGTTAGTCGTCCTTCTCCTTTAACCCCTTTACCCCTGCCTCCATTTTAGTAGACATGATCTAGAGATATGGGTCATCGGGATACACACACTGCTCTTGTAAGACATTTTGCTAGAGATGGTAAAACTAACAGAACAATTGAAGGCAAACGGTTCTCACGCTATAACCTTCTCACACGGTGGCGAACGATCACGTTCCTCCTCCTGTCTGGTCCTCCGGTCATCTTCAGAGGCTTAGCTTTAGAGACACAGTGCATGCATGTGTAGTTAGCTTTGGAGATTTTCGCAAAGCTCCGCCCCCATCCTCAGCATGCCCCGTGCTCTCACTATCTTTCTGTGAGTGCCGGAAATGGCTTCACAGTGTGCTCATGGTAATGACCAAACACCGGCACGGTCCCCCAGCTTCAGGGCTGACTTAAAAGTGATCTCGTGGGGTTGGGGATTTGGCTCAGTGGTAGAGCGCTTGCCTAGGAAGTGCAAGGCCCTGGGTTGGTCCCCAGCTCCGAAAAAAGAACCAAAAAAAAAAAAAAAAAAAAAAAAGTGATCTCGTCAATGCTTTTTTCTGAAAATCCCAACTCCTCCTTGTCTACTGCTGGCCAAGTAGCTGGGTGCCCTCTAATTTTGCAGCTCGCCTGAGGAAAGTCTGTGTAGAAGTGGCCCCCGTTGTGGGGCAGGTCGTGGGTTGTAGTCATATCTCCAGGAAATCAGTCAGTGCTCCAACCCCTTCCCAGCTGGAGCACTGACTGGTTTCCTTGTTCTGGTTTCTGGGACCTTCCTGGGTGAACTCAGACACCTGTGACCAACAGGGCTCTGATGGGACTGGGCACGCACTGGAGCGTTAGTGCTGACTTTGGCCCTGTGGGTGTTTGTGGTTGGGACAGTTGGTAAATGTCCAGCTGGGGCCTCTGAGTTCAGCTGTGTACCCACTGCCAGCCCAGCCCAGCTCCAGGCAGACTGGGTCAGCTCTCGGTGCCAGGATGAGCTGGGAGAGTAAGTGGGGGCTGAGCTGACAGAGACTTTTGGCAGATTGTGATCTCTGTTGTCCTGTGTCCCTTTAACCTCTGGAATTACGGCGTGGCCTTTCGTTGTTTCTGCCACGTTGTTCTGCCTGTTGTCAGAACCATGCGTCTTGGGAACTCCAGTTCTCTGGCTCCTGTGGTGCCAGATGGTTTTATGCAAATAAGGGGAAGGCCTCAACTTGGAGCTGCTGGGGACAAACTGGCCCTGCCTGTTTGTTCTGGGGGTGATGGAGCAGAGGAGACTGAGGGAACAAGGTGGCTCTCACACCTGCCTCGGCCCTGTGCTGCCAGGTGGTTCTAGAACTGTCCTTAGGCTCCTGTGACGTGGTGCTGAGAACAGGTCAGCATTGAGGACCTTTCTGAGTGGTGAGGGGTTGTCTGGGGTCACGCACCCAAGAACCATCCTATTTAAAAGCTAAGGGCACACTTGTGTTTTTGTTTTTGTTTTTTCTTTCCTCTGATATGATTTCTTCTTGGAGCCATAGAAGCTTTTTATAATAGGGACAGTGACCTCATGCCAGCCCCGCCTCCCACCCCCCCTCCCCCCACTGGTCAGGCTGGGTTGGCTGCAAGGCCTCTCAAGCTTTCTTAACCCTTGTCTCATCCAGGGTGTTCTAAGGGGGGGCATACTGTCTACCGCAAGTCTTCCTGCTGATGTCCTGAGAGCAAAGTAGCCACGCCCCTCCTTCTGATACTCCCTGAGAAGTTCGTGTTAGATCTCTCACTTGCCACTGAACTCCAAGGACAAGATAGCTCTGTGTCCTTGGGCCAGGGATTACCTGACTCAGGCTCTGTTTTATCCTTGTCTGATGCCCACATGCTTTGCACGAGTGTGTGTGGGAGATGTTTGGGGTTCTGTGCCCAGCTGGGAAACATTCTAGCTTATCTTTACGAAAAGGGTGCGTGTGCGTGTGTGTGGAGGGGGTTGGGAAATGTGCAAGTGAGCACAAAATCGCACATTTTCCCAGGGTTTCAATCAATGTTTCCAGGGTCATGATTTTTTTTTCCTTCTAAGAGTTTCGCTTTGCAATGTCTTTAGCATTCAAAAGAGTAGTTTGTACTTATTTTTTACAGACTTGGGGATCTCACTGGGTGTTACTTTCTTGGGAAGAAGTCACGTTTCCGTTGCCATCTCAGTGAAAGTTGATGGCTAATGCCTGTGAGGAATGTCTGTCAGGCCCCCTGTGGCGAACTGTAGATACAAAGCCTGTACTTGACTAGGCTGGTAGCACAAAGGAATTGTTCTTTCTGGATAGCATGTGGGGGCAGTCTCCCTGAGATCCTTACATTAAAATGGCAAGAATTATTCCCTTTGTCTCCATCTCAAAATGGGTGCTAGTCTTCATACAGACCCACCAGGAAGCGCGTAACCTCTTGTTTAACATTTTAAGTAAAGGTTCTGTTCTCCAAAGATGCCAGGCATCCAGAAGAGCAGGCTTGCGAAACTGGGGTCCCCCCCACACACTTGTTCAGTTGAGGCTACCCCAGTGGCGTTCTTGGATCTTGTATTCAGGACCACACACACTGCCAGATTTCGCAGAGGTGTTTGGATCTGTTTAATGAAAACACCGGTGCCTGAAAGTGGAACAGTTAGCCTGCTTGGGTGAGGACTGTTTGAGGGGACAGCAGGTGGCTCCGCCCACATGCGTTGCGGGCTATGCTCACTCCGTTTGGTGGAAGGTAGCAGTCCCAGGAGACACCATTCCCTTCTTTCTTGGTTCAGCTGGCCTTTCTCTCAGAGGATGCAGCCTCTTCAGGAGTGCTGTGCCAATCAGCTGGGCTCGGCCTTGACCCTGGTGCAGTCACATGACTGCAGTGCAGTCTTTCGGTCATAGCTCCCAGTTTCTGCCTAGGTTTCCATCACGCTGTTCCATGGCTTACTGCGTGAGAAACTGTGGATCTGTGGCAGCTGGACCACCTGGGGCTGGTGGGGGTGAATGGCAGATCTGTACCTTGGGGTGAAGGCAGTGACAGATATTACTGTCGGGAGAGACCATGAGCCTTGAGATTCGTTTGCTTCCTTCTTTGTCCTTTAACTCTCCCCATCCCTCATTTCTTTCTGTGCATGTGTCCTAGATACCTCGAACCTTCCTAAACTAGAGGTTCCCAGGCTCAGGGAGACACATAGCCTCCTGCATCTGGGCAGACCCAGCACAAGCTGCCCCTTTCGGACCCAGGCCTCCACGGTTGTACTGAGTTCCCCTGAAATCCCCGGTTCACTGGCTGTGGCTCACAGGGCCAGGGCATTGGTCAGCATCTCACCTTGGGTTGATGCCAGCTACTGTGCCACCCACTTGCTGATGCCTTGTCTCCCCAGGGAGCCAGAAGGCTTAGGTTTCCTAATAACGGACCTTTCCCTATGTGAGTTCTCAAAGGCAGGGCAGCCAGTCAGAGACTCCCGATGCTCCAGGGATAGATAGGTCTTCCTGATGGACCTGTGACTACAGACATCAGCCCAGAAGGGTCATGTGTATCCTGCGGGCTGGGGATCAGTGGGCCCGGTGGTCACCTAACATATCCTGAAAAACGGAAGATCAAGGGGAATCCCCTACCCCCGACCACCATGGTCTCATTACACCAATCCCTGCTTCCTCCCAGCTCTGCCCTCTCACTGGGTCACTTTTTTGCTTGATGCCACACATGACGGACACTGTGTGTCTCGGGGGATGGCTGTGGTGGCTAAGCTTTTTTTTTTACTCATTGAGGGCTTACCATTCACACACAGCATCTGAATTTTAGCATAGAAAGAAAAGGAAACTGCAGTGAACAACGGACCAGCGTGGGAACTGAGAAAACCTTTCTCACACTTTAAAAAAAAATCATATTTTTAGAAAACTTGAAAGAGTAAATTGTGAACTTTTGTGTACCCTTCATTTTGATATACTAACCTTTTGTGTCACATGTCAGATTTTCTTTATCCTCCTCTCTTACGTGTTTGGGGTTATTTTGTTGTTGTTGTTATTGTTGTTGTTGTTGTTGTTGTTCTAAGACAGGCTTGTTGTAGCCCAGACTAGCTTAGTGATTCCAACATCCAAGGCGATGTCTGCCTGAACCTGTTACTATGTTGAAGTCTAGGCAGTGATAGCCTTTCACTCTTGTTAGGAGATTCTCTCTCTCTCTCTCTCTCTCTCTCTCTCTCTCTCTCTCTCTCTCCCTCTCTCCCCCCCCCCCCCCTTTTCTCTCTCTCTGACAACTTCTTACTGTGTAGTCTGTAGTCTGCTTGATGTGGAACTTACTAGATTGATGAGTCTGTTCTCTGTTCATAAAAACTGGCTCGCCCCTGCCTCCTGAGTGGTTCTATTAAAGGCACTGCCCATCTTGGCTTTTTGTTTACTTAAAGATTTATTTATGTTAGCCTTGGAGAGGTGGCCTAGGAGGATGGGTTGCAACCCCATGGGGAAGGGGGCATCTGATGACCCTTTCCTAGAGGTCAGCTATTCTGCATTTCCGATAATTACACTAGCAGATCCATAACAGCAGCAAAGCAACAGTTATGAAGTAGCAACGAAATAATTTCATGGTTGGGGGGGGGATCACCACAGCACGAAGACCTATCTTAAAGGGTTATAGCATCAGGAAGGTTAAGAACCACTGGCCTAGAGGTTAAGAGCATGTACTGCTTTTCCAGAGGACCCAGGTTCTGTCCTAAGTATCTGCTTTGTGTATCTCACAGCTACCAGTAACTGCAGCTCCTGGATCTAACATTCTCCTCTGGCCTCTGCAGATAGCTCTACTTACACATAAAAAAGACATTTTAAAAAAGATTTATTATTTTATTCTGTGCCTATGGATGCTTTGCCTATATGTGTGTGTGTGTGTGTGTATGTATGTATGTATGTATGTATGTATGTGCACCATGTGCATGCTTTGAGCCTGAAGAGGTCTGGAGAGGGTGTGACATATCCTGAGATTGGAGTTACGGGTGGCTGCAAGTCACCATGTGGGCACTGAGAACTCTGGTCCTTTGCAAGGGCAGTACATGTGAGCCATTTCTCCAGCTCCACCTCTGTCTTTGAGGCAGGATCTCTCGCTGACCTAGAGCTTGCTGCCTAGGTTGGTTGGCTGGTCAAGGAGCCCCATACTCTACCTGTCTCCTTCCCATTGATAGGACTTCAGATGCAATCCTCCATGCCGGGCTTTTTTGTGTGAGTTCTGGGGTTCAAACTCAAGTTTCTTTAGCTAGTGTGGGTAGCACTTTACCAACTGCCCTTCTCCCAGCCTCTACTCTGCTTTCCTTTACGCCACTCTCTGTAATTGTCTCTAAAGTGCTTCAGGTAGCAAGGTGCACGGCACGCTAATGTGCTTGCTTTCATAACGATGTGACAGAGACCTTCTGAGTGTTCACCTCGCAGATGTAGCAATCAGCTGCTCTCCGTGCCGAGCAAGAGCCCATGTTTTTGGATATTGGTTTGATGGAGCGGCTCGCAAAGTCAAGCCGCCAGCCAGCCAGCACTACAGCGGTAGCTATTCGAATCACTAGCTCCGGGTTGCGCCCCACAGAATTGCGTCAGAGTCTCAGGATTGACTGGGTGAGGCGGAGAACCACTCATCCAGGTTAATCCTTTTCCATTGAGTCAGGGAGCTTTCTATTTCCAGAGTCGTTGTCTCCTCAGTAGTCCACCAGCACGGTCCTATCGTCCAGGGCTCTTGGAGGTTGTTCCTGGAGAAAGCTGCACCCGCCTGCCATAGTCACCCTCAAAGGAATTATAGTCTTTGTTCACTGATCCCTCCATTGCTGCTCGAGGTTAGGAAACACAGCGGTGTGGGGCCAGTGCACGTGCTCAGCCTTTGTCTCTGTTTAACCCTGACATCCCACCGCACCTCCCCTTAAAGAGCAAAAGCTCTGAAAGCTCTGCTCGTCTGGAGGCCTTAGCCTCCTAGCGGAAGAAGAGTTTCATTAGGGAGGGAGACAGGGAGTGTCTCTTCTCAGAGTAACCAAGTCACATAGCACTTGGGTGCTCAGAGGGACAGCGTGAGCCACTCCACGAGAAGGGGTTGCGTCCACAGAACAGGAGGTGCTGTGCAGGTCAGAGAAGGAAGCAGCTGGGAGCTTAGTTACACTGAATGTCAATTAGGGTTTCCATGGAAACAGAACCATCAGGAGAGTTTCGTATACAGATGTTCCACGATTTAATGATGGGACCACTTCCCCATAAGTCATCTTAAATGGAAAATCTAAGTTGGCAATGTGTTTCATCAGCCCAACCTATTGAGTGTCACTGTGTCTTGTGGGTTATTGGTGTCCCTCCCTCTTGATCCTGTGGCTACTGGAGCTGTTGTTGCCCGGCGTCAGGCGAGAGTGCTGTACTCATATGTTGTTAGCCCCGGAACAGAGCCAAGCCCTTAGTTCCTAGGATAGAGTCTGTGTGCTGTGGGGTTGCTCTTGCACCACTGACAGTTGGAACCTCATCCATGGAGCTACTCCATACTGGGGACTGTCCACGTGTCCATCTGTCCAGCCCCGTATAAATGCATCTTCTCATAATTCTGAGGTCTGGCAGGTCTCAAATCTGCTGGAATGGCTGGTTTCTGAGGCATGCTCTCCTTATGAAACCCAGGCTGTGTTCAGACTTGCAGCCATTCTTTCGCCTCAGCCTCCTGGTGACTGGGATTATAGGCGTGAGCTGCCCTACCTGGCTGGAAGCCTAGCTGTTCTAGCGGTCCTTGAGGTTTAGGTCTTGAAACTATCTGAGGCAGAATTGCATCTTCCTGGAGCCTCGGGGCTTTTTGGCCTTCATCCGATTTGATGAGACCCTGATTGTGAAAGGTCATGGCTCTAATCAGAGTTTCCCAATTAACTGTTAATTGCACCTAAGCAATCCCTGTACCACAGTGGTTGTCCTGAGGTTTGAACACTTCTGCATCTTGATGCAGCCAGGGAGTCTTTACTGGGGATGGCCTTCCTTCAGGTTTCGTGGGTTCCCTGGACAGTTGACTTCCCCTCCGTGATGCTAAGGCATTCTTTAGGTCTAATGAGCATTTATTGGTTTATATAAATCAAACAGTCACAAGTAATTAGGCATCAGACTTGGTTTGATCAAAGACACTCAACCCATCGTCTTGGAGGAGAGAGAGGAGAGAGAGAGGGAGGAGGAGGAGAGGAGAGAGAGGAGAGAGAGAGAGAGGGGAAGAGAGAGAGGGGAGAGAGGAGAGAGAGAGAGAGGAGGAGGAGGAGAGAGAGGAGAGAGAGAGAGAGAGAGAGTGGAGAGAGAGAGAGAGAGAGAGAGAGAGGGAGAGAGGGAGGAGGAGAGAGAGAAGAGGGGGAAGGAGGGGGGGGGGGGGGAGGAGGAGAGAGAGAGAGAGAGAGAGAGAGAGAGAGAGAGAGAGAGAGAGAGAGATATGTATTCCTGTGGCATTTTACAGAAATCCTAAAAACAGCCATCTGTTTTCAGATGCCTTGCACTTCTTGTCCCAGGCCTGTGTCACCCAGAGTTGGTGACTGAGGTAGAGAAGAACATAGCTCAGAAAGGCCCATGGCACGTGGATGTGGGACAAAGCTCCCACCAGGATCCCCTTCACTTGATGGCTTTAGCTCATGTCTCTCAAGTGATGGAGCACTGTCAACCCATGGCTGATGCCAAACTGAGGTGGCCAGACTCTAGAGAGGTAGGGCAGGGCTTCTGTAGTGGGGAGGTCAGATCTCCTGAGCATGGGGACAATGTCCCCTAACAGAGGGGCTTTCTGGTAACAAAGGCCATACCTCAGTCCTCCTGGTGGGCTCTGCTCCATTCCCCACTGGGACACCAGCCAGGAGCTTGTGACTTACTTCCCTAGGTCTTTAGAGATGCCCTTGTTTGTAGTTTTAGTAGTTTCTGTTTTCATTTTGTTTTGTCTTTACAGCCAGATTAGAAATACAGTTTGCGTGCACTTTAGATGTCATCCGTTCCCAATTCAACCGTTGCTTGTTTTATGTGCTCTTGGTGGTTTATAATCTCCCTGGCTGCTCTTTCTGGTAGGGCTTCTGTAGCCCCCAGCTCAACTTCTTGCTCCAGTGTGAAATCACCACGGGACTGGTGATGTAGTCTCACTCAGTAGGGATGCACCCACTGAGTGACAACTCATGGCCTTGATTTTCAGACACATGGAAGATTCTGGAATTAGAACATGCCCTGTCTCCTGGGACTGGACTGTATCTCCCCTAGGAATACCCAACCTGTCTACCACCAGGCGAGCAGCGTGAAGGCAGAGCCCTGGGCAGGCCTGTTCGGAGGTTGGAGCCTCCTTCCCTGTTTCCTGATGTTCTTTAGTGAAATCTATAAAAAAAGGCCTTTGGGGCATGTGCTGGTTTGTGTTTTTGTCAAGTTGACACAAGGTACAGTCATCTGAGAGGAAGCAACCACAATTGAGAAAATATCTCCATAAGCCTGGCCTGTAGGCAAGTCTGTGGGCCACTTTTTAAATTGATGATTGACTTGGGAGGGCCAGCCCACTGTGGGCGGTGCCAACCCCTTGGCATGCGGTCCTGGGGCCTATAACAAAAGCCAGCTGAGTAAGCCATGGAGAACAAAACAATAAGTGCCTTTCCTCCAGTCTTTACATCAGTTCCTACATCCAAATTCCTGCCTTGAGTTCCTGATTTCACTTCCTTCCATAACAGACTTTAAGCTGTGAGCTGAAACAAACCCTTTCCTCTGCAAGTTACTTTTGGCCATGATGTTTTATCATAGCAGTAGAAATCCCAGTCAAGTCAGAAATTGCTATCAGGGTTGTGGAACTGCTGTGCTAGACCTGGCCATGTTGTTTTGGGGGGAGGATTGTAGAAGAGACTGGAATGCTAGGCTGGAAAAGCCATTGAGCGTTCAGAGCTAATGGGGTGTTGTGGGAGATAGGAAGACAATGCTGAGAGCCATGCAGGTAATGGAGGCCTGGCTTGGGACGTTTCAGAGGGAAGCAAGGACTGTCAAAGCTGCTCGTGGGTTATGTTTGATGACTATCTGGGAAAATAAAACCTTTGCTTCAGGGACAATTGATGCTGGTCAGCTGGGGTTGAGAAATCAGGTATGACTAAGAAGAGACCAGCATCATTGAGGTACAATCTAGGTGTGTTTCCTCATGGTCAGCACACAGAAGCTGTGATCCAGGGGGGACCAAGCTGCATGTCTCGATGGCAGCTGACTTGGTGATGTGTAATCACCAAGTGGTGCTGGCGTTGGCACGTGAAGGATGCAGGATTGAAAGAGTCAAGAGGAGCAGCTGAAGCTAGGCATTGTGAGAGACCAGGGAAGGCAATGGCAAAGGTGCACCCTGGGTTACTGTGAGGCCTTAGGATTTGGGGGGGGGTGTCATGAAGAGAGGATGAAGGTTAACACCTTGCAACAGTGACAGGATCAGAGGCCCCAAAGAGAGGCCAGGAAGCCATTGACGAGGGTGCAGCCTGTGAAGACTCCAGCATATTGGAGGTGCTAAAACTCTGGGATGACTGCCAAGGACATCAGCTACTGTGGACAGGAGCTGGCTTGAGCCTGTGAGATGAGTTAGCAAATGGCAGAGTTAGAGATGGAGCTGCTCAAGTCCTTTGGAGCCAAGGACATCCAGAGTGGATCCCAGAAGTGGGACATTGAGCTCCACAATTTAATGTATACTGCTGGATGTTGTTTTTGCCTTGCTCAGATTGTGACTATGCCTTGGTTATTTCCTCTTGGGATAAGAAGTACGGAACTTAGTTTTTGATTCCACAGGAGCCTGCCTACAGTCAAGAGACTTTGGATTTTTTAGTGAGACTGAATTTTTGAAGAGACATTGGATATTTAAAAAGACTGTACTTTTTAAAAGTGTTTGGATTTTTTTTAAAGACGGTGGTTGTGTCATATTTTATAATTTGATATTAACATGAGATCTTGGGAATGAACAAGAAAGGGAAAATTATGGTTTAACAGTAACACATTTGTATGGCAAGCAACAGGGGTCAGTCATGCTGGTTAGTTTTTTGTCAGTTTGATACAAGCTCAGGTCATCCGAGAAGAAGGGACCTCAACTGAGAAAGTGTCTATCTTACCTTAGGTAAGTCTGTGGAACATTTTCTTGATTAATGATTGGTATGGAAGGGCCCAGCCCACAGTACATGATGCTATTCCTTGTCAAGTAGGTCTGGGTTGTAATAAGGCAGGAGAGCGAACCAGTACCCAGTGTTCTTGCATGGTTTCTGCTTCAGTCTCTGCCTCCAGGTTTCTGCCCTGACTTTCCTTCATGATTGGGAGTAAGCTGTAAATTGAGGTAAACTCTCTCCTTCCCAAGCTGCTTTTGGTCACGATGTTTCATCACAGCAATCAGAAGCAAGCTAAGACAGATGTTGAGAGAGAGCGTGTGGAGTGAGCTCCTCAGTAAAGGGATTTTGGTGTATGTCAGTGTTGGGCTGGCCCAGCAGCTTTGCTCTTGTTGCTAACCCTTTCACCTCTTCACGTAGAAGGTCTATTCTGGGCTTAGGTTAGAAAACCTCATTAAAAGGGGGGACCCCAAGTAAGAAGGGGCTTTATGCTTCCACAGGGTCCCCCGATACTCCTGATCTTTATGTACTCTGTCTGGAGTTACTTGCTCAGGGAATCCAGACAGCTCAGGGGAGTACAGCTTGATTTGGGATGGGCCCCCACTGAAAGGTGCTGGCTCTTGACTAGGGCAATGTCTTAGTCCATTTATGTTCCAAGAAGGGGTCTCCAAAACCCGCGGAGTGGGAGACAAGGACAGAAGGCTGTGTCTTTCGGGTACTCTTAGCTGACACCTGCCTGAATGGCTGCTGTTGAAAAGCGGTGCTCAGAGTCTGGGTCATGACTGTCTACCTTCATCGGTCAGCGAGTATGTGCGGTTTAGGGATGTGGAGGGATTGCTAGTTGGCTCTGGAATGGTGGCCCTGCCTCTCTGAGTGTCCGCTTTTGGATGTTGGGATGGGCGCTGTGAGGTCTGAGAAGGACTCTGTGCTTTGTGCTAATCTAGAGGTTGAGAAGGAGCCTGAACTCATCCTTGGCCCAGGCGATAGAATCCGCTCTGGACTGCTTTCTGAAACCTTGCAGTGTTTGCAAAGAAACAGTGCTCACCACTCATTTTCTACGGGGCAAGTGGGCAGCCCCTAGGGCTGGGGACATTGAACATTTTCAGCAGTGACTATAAATAAGAAAAAAAGAGATTTATTTTAGGCCTTGTGTTGCAGAAGCAGGTGGATCTCTTAGTTCAAGGCCAGCTAAGGTTACGTAATAAGACTCTGACTCCCTGTACCTAAACAAACACACGCACAAACAAACCACCCCCCCCAAAAAAAAAGTTGGGTAGTTTGGATCGTGTGTGTGTGTGTGTGTGTGTGTGTGTGTGTGTGTGTGTGTGTGCGTGTGTGTGTGTGTGTGTATGTGTGTGTGTGTATTTATGGGAGTGCTGGTGGAAGCCAGAAGAGTGTATCAGATCCCTTGAAGCTAGAGTTACAGGTGGTAGTTAAAAAATAAACAATAGGGGTTGGGGATTTGGCTCAGTGGTAGAGCGCTTGCCTGGGAAGCTCAAGGTCCTGGGTTCGGTCCCCAGCCCTAAAAAAAAAAAAAAAAAAAAAAAAAATAATAAAAAACCCAACCACCTGATCATGTGATGTGGGTGCCAGGAACAGAACTGAACACAAGTCCTCTGTAAGAACAGCCAGGACTCTAACCACTGAGACACGGCTGTAGCTCTAGGAATGTGCTTTTTTTTTTTTTTTTTTTTTTTTTTTTTTTGGAGCTGGGGACCGAACCCAGGGCCTTGCGCTTGCTAGGCAAGTGCTCTACCACTGAGCTAAATCCCCAACCCCAGGAATGTACTTTTAATCTCCAAGTCAGTGCTATAGCCCTCAGAATCTCTGTTCTTTTTAAAGATTGATTTTATTTTGGTGTGTGTGTGTGTGTGTGTGTGTGTGTGTGTGTGTGTGTGTGTGTGTACAATGCCTGGGGTCAATATTTACTCTTATGCTGCGTCACCTCTCTAGTCCCAAGCCCTCAGAATCTTAACTCATGTTCCAGCTTTAATACCCTGCCAAGTTCCCAAGATGGCTTCTAAAAGCATACAGACTAAGACATTTTCAAGAAGACTTGCATAGGGAAACCGTCTAGAGAAGACGGTGAAGCCCAGGGAAGGTCAGTATTCAGTGGACTTGGTGTAAAGTCTTACCGACTATGTGACCAGGCCACGCTCCTGTTGGTATTGGCACACCTGACTGTTGCAGGTGTCCCTCTGCTTCCTGATAGAGCTGTGTGCTGAAGTGAAGTTACACCGAGAAGGTCCTAGCAGACCTTGAAGGTCAGGCTCACCCAGTCATTCTGCAGGGACACTGACACCCTACTTGTCCTGTGGGATGTCACATGGTCATGCAGTCACAGGGTATCGCACAGTATAACATCTTTACCACCCTGACACCTGGTTCTCTGAGGCTCCTGGCTGGCTTTGGGCTCCCCACTGAGGACAGAGAGGCTTCGGTACTGTCCCAGTCTACCAGACAATAAGATACACAGATGATCTTGACATTAGCGTCGGGGTGGGGTAAATGGACTGGGGACTTATCATGAAATGAAGCCTAATTTTGGTGTTTGGTGCATGTTTCTCCAAGCTAGTGGTCCATGACCAAGACACTACTGGCAAATACACGGCACTCGGTAAGATTATTCTCTGCTTTACAGAGTGTACTTTCTATGTGTTTCCATGTGGTAGAAGGACTAGTCAACTCTTGGCTAACGATACCTATCCTGATGTTGGACCTCCACTCTCATTACCTGAGTGCCTGGGTACTCAGCCTCCAATACCGCCGTTTTGGAGATTAGGTTTCAAGTTGTGAGTTTTGGGGAGACATGAGTGCTCTAATCACAGAAGCAATGTATAAAAGCCCTGTGGCTTGGTCTATTCCAGTTGTCCTTTTATCCCTCAGCAGCTCTAGTGTGCTCTCACACTCTGACCCTGTCAAAGATGTATCAGAGATGAGCTAGGCTAGTGCAGCACCTGAATGGAGGAGTGTGAGGGGTGGGGGTGGAAGGTGGGGTGGGGGTTGGGGGGGGGCAAGTGCACTGGGATAGACAAAGGACTTGGGAGATAAAGCTAGAGGGGCTGTGTGGCTGGTGTCTCCTTGTCCCTGCCTCAGCGTCCCAACGTTAATGTATGTCTGATCCCAGATGGGTATCAACAGTATTAAGGCCACTCAGTCCTTTGACGTCATCATGGGTTTTCGTTATTTCATTGAGGGAACAGGAGCTAGTTGGGATGTTCAGAAGGTGAAAGCAGGTGTGGGACGCAACCCCAGGCCTCCAGAGTGGAAACCAGCCCCTTTCTTTGCCCCAGAGCACCTGCATCACTGCACGACAGGAGGCACTGGGACAGCCCCTTTGAAGTGAGGGTTGATGGACAGTCTGGGGAAGGTGGGGCGTCCAGACCTGCCAACGTGGGGGTGTGGGACCCTGTGCGCAGTGTCAGTGTGGGAGCTGTACATCTTGCCTGTAGGTAAGAAAAGAAAACAATGCCGGGGAGGAAGCATTCCTGGCGGGGATTAGCTGGGAGGTGGCTCTGGGCTTTGATCCTCCCGGCACCTGGCTTGCTGCAGCTTGCTATGATAGGGACAGCAAATTCCCGCTCTCCTTTTATGTTGGGAACCCACACGTCCCTGACACTGGAAACACTCACCCCCGCCCCCCATCTTCCAATGGTGGAGTCCATGTGGGAGGCAGCAGAGGGTCTGCTTTGCTCAGCTCCATGGGGGGAGTGGTCTAGGGGTTGGCTGGGTTGGGGAGAAGTGTTGGTACCTGCTCGCTGCCTCCTCCTACCCAGACCTCCCCCAGTAGGGCATTTTTCCAGCTCACAGGTTTTCTCTGGAGAATTCCGTGATACACTCTTGAACCCTGCATGTGTTTCACGGTGCTTTACACGGGATACCTGTTTATAGGGGCACAAATAAAGGAATTGTTTTGCTTTGCCGTCCGCTGGTGACCACCCACTTCAGTCCTGGTTATGCCTGAAAGAGCCACTGTGTTTCCAAACATCACCAGTTACTAGGCAGGGAAACCAGTATCAGATGAGCTGAGAGCTTACGATATGTTTGTAGCCAGAAGATAGCCCTGAGCTGGGTGTGGTAGCATCAAAGGCGGGATGTCTGTGTGTTTGAGGACAGCATGGTCTGCTTAGCCTTGGGCAGGGAGGGTTGAGAGTTAACTAGGTTAAATAGCGCGTGTTTGGGTGAAAATGCCCTTCTGTGAGCTCTGGGTATGCCAGGCTGGTTCTGGGTAGTTCAGGCTTGTAGGTGTGTCTGAAGGTGTCTGTGATCACTTTATATCCGTTATCAAACCATCTTTTACGTGGGATGCCACGATCTTTTCCAAGCACACTGACGGCCTGGAGGGCGATTCTGACTGAAGTTATCGGGCTGTTGCAAAGGCAGGCAGGCTGAGCCTCTGGCATGGTCTGGGTCAGAGCTGGGTCACAAGCCGCAGATGAGCTGGGACCCTGGACTCTGTCCCCTTCCATTTGGCCCCCTCCTGCTTCTGATTACCCTCCGAGGGCATCAGATATGTGACAGGACATAGGGCAGGTGGCATGTCTTGGCTAGGGGCTTTCCAGGTGCCATCCTGCTGGGGTTTCAAGGTACTCTCAAAGGTTAAAGACAGAGAAGTTCAAGTGGGGACATCCAGGGATCCCTGTACCCAGAAGTCTGAGGTGGGAGGGGGTGGGGGGATTGAGCACAGCCTGAGAAGTGTAACAAGACCCTCCCTCAGAAAGGGATGGGGGTGGGGGTGTGCTCCAATGGTAGAGAGCACTTGGGCTGAACTCTAGACAGCTCCTAGCTCAGCAGGATTATGACAAACCCGTCCTTACGAATCTTTTTTATGTGTCAAATCCCTGTTGTTTCGTTAAAATCTATCTTGCAGCCAAAATAGCCCCAGGGGGGAAATAACTAACGGTGAAATGAACTAAGTCTGTCAGAGGAATGTGGCAGGTTGGGGTCCATACAAGGAAACGTTTGTAGGTAGCAAGGACATCCCTCTCCCGCGTCTGTGCAATGACTCCTTATGAAAACACCCTTTTGTGAACGTGCCTGTAGGAGGCAAAAGCTGGAAGCTGCTTCCGCGTCCAGCTGGACCCACTGTTTCTCCAGACGTACAGTGCGGGGTCCCTTTGCTGTGGGTATGCCACTGGAAGTCTTTTCTCCAACGGTCTGAGGAGGAAGAAATCCTTCCTTGTTGTTCCAAGACTAGTGTTTGTATGCTGCTTCTGCCATGGGTCTGTTCCTTTCTCCTTCTCCCGCCTCCTCACCTCTCTCTCTCTCTCTCTCTCTCTCTCTCTCTCTCTCTCTCTCTCTCTCTCTCTCTGTGTGTTTGTGTGTGTGTGTGTGTCACTTGCAGTCTGTTGACTCAATTGCCCCTGTTGCTGGATCTCCTTTCTCCACTATGTAAGGTGTTTGCTCACCTCCGGACTGGATTCCTCCTTCATGGAGAGGTCGTAGTGGACAGCAAAGCCGGTGGCTGGAGCACCTGCCAGCTCTCCACCTAGATGGTTGTGTTGTTTCTGCTTTGTCTTCCTGCCTGCTGACTGGACACTGGCTGCCCCTCCTCTATTGGCTTCACTGGCGTTCCAGTGTCTCTGTTCCTCTTGTCACTTGCAAGTGCTCTGACCGTCTTGTCCCAAGTGCTTCTTCTTTCTCCTCTGCTCAGGAAACACCTGGTGCTGGAGCAGGAGAGAACGGTACAATCCAGACCTCAGCCTTCCTTGGTAGGCTTCTATGTCTCTAAGTATGCCCAGAGTCCAGCCACCACCCAGGACACTTGTCCCCCACCATTATCCCCAACTCTGGTAATGACTGGCTCTAGCCACTTCCTGGTACCAAGCCACCAAGAGTCTGTCCCTTGTCTATGTCCCCAGATTGGTCAGGTTTTTGTTGCCCATCCCCCATTCCCTGTCTTCCTTCCAGTCTGTTGCTCACAGATGGGGTATCAGGAAAGAGACTTGTTAGCTTTTCTTTTTTTTTTAAAGCTATATTTCAACAGCATCTGGCCCTTCCACGATGCCTTCTAATTGTTCAGACCACAGGTTAGGTCCTTCTGCTGGCCACAGGGCCCTGGGGAAGCTGCTTGAGGGTCCTGCCCCACACAGAGCCCTGCTGCCTGTCTTTGAGCACTCTGTCCAGTCCTTGTTGATGACCTTGGTGGTGTTTGTGTTTCCTTCTGAGGTCACCATATCAGCACTCCTAGATAAACAGCGGAAGCACCCTGGACAAAAGAGCTGTCCACTACACATCTCCAGACCGATTATCTGCTGTTTCCACCGCTCTCTCTTTGTCAGAGGAGCATCTCCCTTATCGCTTATCAGAAATGGGAGGAGCCTGAGGAAGGCTCTGTTCCTGGAGTCTAGCAGATGTGGACATAGGTCTTCTGTCCTGCAGGGACTCTGTGCTGTGATGAATCTGCAGGCTGAGGGATAGACTCTGGATGGGCAAGTCGTTTGCAGAGGTCTCCTGGAGACACCCGTGCCGAGGGAAAGATGTTCTAACACTTCAGCGGGTCTGAGAATGGCCGTCACCCACAGACCTTCATGAGAAGCCCCTGTGAGCTCCTTGTCGGGTTCAGACCTAGAGGGAGCCATCTCAGCACTCCACTGCAAAGGACTGCCTTTGCCCAAGTGGTGTGACCCTCAGGACGGTCTAACAGTGGGAATGACTTACACCTCTTGCACTTTGTGTACCTTATTGAACCACTGAGTGTTCTCCACGCCGATGGAAGTAGATATAGCATTGATACTGTCATTGGTTTCTGATTATACTGGGGACAGTCACATGCCGGGCAAGTGCTGTGTGTACCACTGAGCGACAGCTCCCACCTCTGATTATTCGTTTTAGATAGAGAGACTCCACAGGCTGTAAGAGACTGCTGGTAGACTCATGACGGAACCTCTCCTCAGGGTCCAGATCATCTTATCATGGGATAGAGAGTCTCTGTGGTCTGCCTGCCTACCCTTTTGTGTCTGTATTTGACTTGTACAGCAGGCACTGCAGTTCACCAAGCTGTCCCTGTGTGCAGCTGTGGGTCCTGTAGCCGTTTCTGGCATGGGCACACAGTGATGTCTCTGTTAGCATTTCCCTACCCCCTTCTCTGGTACTGTTCTCATTGTCTAACCTTGGACTGGGGTGTGGGGATAGACAGAAACGACGGGGCCCTGGTAGGGTTCAGACTGCAGATATTCTGATTAGACCACGAAGAATCCTAAACGGGGCAGTAAGGGCTCTCTGTGTTAAGGCCCATCAGTAGTATCATTCATTCATTCATTCATTCATTCATTCATTCATTCATTCATTCACTCACTCACTCACTCAGCGCACCTGAATGATGAGCTGTGATCCTGTTCTAGTGGATGGAGTCCCTGGCCCCTTGGTGGAGATTTCCAAGTGACAGAACATCACTGTGGTGATAAGGTCACTGAAACAAGACAAAGACAGATAACAAAGTACTTACCGGCAAGGGATGTCTTCTATAGGGCATCATAGAAGGCTTCCCGGAGGAGGTACATTTTGGCAGAAATTTGAAAGAGAGTTGATAGGGAAGAGACAAGGTTGATAGGGAAATGACCCAACAGAGCTTGTCCTGAGGTAGCAGCATGCAAGCAGATCAGACAACTGATCTGGGGGGGTAGGGACAAGATTAGGTTAGCCCAAGGGGCCTATGGCCTTTTACAAAAAACTCATTAGGTGTGGGAGGAGTTTTGCTGGGTTTTGTGTCCTTCCTGAATCTCCCCAGAAGAAGCTCCGCCTGGCTGGCTTTGGATGCAGAGAGGTCAGAGGTCAGTTTATTGGTGGACTAATGGTGGGAGAGGAGGTGTAGATCTCGGCCCTGCTCCGGCCTCCCTCTACAGGGCTTGCTGAGGGATGGTTGTGTGTACTGGGAAAAGGGTGCCTGGGTCAATCCACAGTGGTGGTAGAGAATACGAGGGGACGGGAGGGGTCTCAGGAGGAGATGGGACCCCAGTAAGTACTGGGGGGAGAAGGACAGTCAGCCGATGCGACAGTTCTGCAGTGTGGCCACAGCGGACCATCTAGGAAAAGCTACACTCCCAAGGTTTTGCGAGGACAGGGAACCGAAATGAGGCATCCGGTGCGGTTTGGGGGTTCAGTGTATGTTGAAAGAGTGTGCATACACATTGCTGGGAATGACAACTGGAGGTAGGGAGGAGGACATGATATCCCTTCCTGGTTAGGGAGCTGGGGAGAGGAGGTGTCCGAATGTCTCAGTGGGATGCAGTGGAGCCTTGGTGCTGGGCGCCAACAGTTCCCCTCTACAGGTGTCTTTAGCGCGGTAAAGCGGAGTGGAGGAAGGAGGGTCTGGGTGGGGTTATTTTTGAAGGGTGCGATGCTCTGTAGCAGGTTTATTGCCAAAGGCAGGGGTGGGGAGGACAGAGTTGGTGGTTAGGAGGAGGCGCTGAGCCAGCGTCACATGATTGGAGTCCCGAGGCTTGGGTCCTGCAGTGCGCATGCGTGTAAGATTAGAAAAGACCGTGCCACTGAGTGCCCAGTGCTGGACTAGCCTTTATTTGAGTTTGCGCGTGTCCGCGTTGTGGTTGTACCATGGCCAAGGTAGATTTAGGGTTATGCTCAGGACTGGAAGTGGTAGCCTTGGCTTGGGGTCCCTCTGGTCTTCACTTTTTCTTACAAAACGCAGGTGCACAATGTAGTCTGGTCTTGTGGCTGGTGGAACCAAGGTAACAAGAACAACCAGGGGAGAGAATCTCCTGGTGTCATGACTCCCTGTGCCCTCCACATTTTGGTCAGAAGCAGGCTCGTTCTTCACTCCTGATGCGCCAGTGAGTGGAGATGTTGACCTTTTGGTCCCCTGCAGATGCCTCCCCCCTGCCATTTTGGAGTGGTAGTTACCTCAAGTCCCTTAGTTCTTCCTTTGGTTCTCTGCTCCATACTCCATTTCCTCATCCTCTGGGCTCGCTTCCCACTATGGCTCCTTCCCTCTTTTATTTGTCTGAAGGAGGTGTTCCTTTAGTCCTTTTGGGTTTAAGGAGTCCTGCACCCTCTCACTGCTCTGTAAACTCTGGAATGCATGAATGGAGAAATGGTCCCTTAGCAGCTAATCAGAAATTCAAAGGGCAGCTGATAGGAGGCCTTGCATTCCAAAGACCTAACCCTGGGTGTAACCCAGGGGTGTGGCCTCCAGTGACAGTCACCTTAAACCTAGTGGCTGTCTTTGTTGATCTACACACTTACTCTTTCTCTAATGCAATGTGAGGCCCAGCCTCAAGGGATGTGGTCTGAGGGACCCAGTGAGAACACTCGTGCAGGTTGGTGTGCTAGCACAATAGCACAACAGTAAAGGGGCCCTACCCTAGCCAGTGCCAGCCCCCACCCCCACCATCAGAGTGAGGACAGTGTCCTTTTTTAATAAAGGAGGGTTAGGAAGATTTCCAGTCCCGCGCTATAAGTATTCTCCAGTGACTCTTGAAAATTAAAAGCAACTACTCAAAACTCCTTGGGAAGTTGAGAGCTGACACTTTGCTGTCCACTCTTTGGAAGCCATTCCTGCATTTGCTGAGTGGTTGTGCATGGGGAGGAGGTGGGAGGTAGGGGCTGCCCCTTGTGTGGTAGTCATGTGTTGGTCTCCTGTATCAGTGCTCTGCCAGGCTTGATGAACACTTGGGGTCTGAACCTCAAGGCCATTTCCATGAAGGGGTGGGGGTGGGGAGGCTACTGCGTCTTGTTTGGATTCTCTGAGGTATCTGTGAAAGGTCTGGGTAGGGAAATGCTGACTCATGGCCATCTGAGCAGCAAACTTACCTTGGAAGACTTCGATAGTAAGTAGCTAAAACTTGTTTTGTTGATGAAAACAGAAATAGGGGTGGGGCTTGCAGAGAGGTGGAGGAGTTAGCAGACAGCGAACAAAGCCCCTCCTCCCCTTCTCCAGTGTCTGATTAACATTCAGTAGAAGTCTTTGAGATCGGTCAGCAGTAACAAGGGAAGAAACGGGTGACTCAGTGAAGTTAATATTAAACTTGCCGTTGAATAGCTAGCCTAACTGGAGTCTCCCAAGGCATCCTGGTCTTTGCAGCCTGTGTTGCCTACTTCCCCTTAGGCATGTCTGCTTGGGAGAATGTCCCAGGCTCTGGGCTTCTTGTTCCCAAGTCCATCGCTCCTAGCGTGTCAACTCAGCTGTAGCCATGAGCCTCGTGGGGGGATTTTGAAGACATGCTGTATCTGGGAGCCCCCTCAGGATTTGTGGTGTGAATGACTGGGGTAGGGTTGGATCAGTTTAGGATGTTCCGTCCTCCTCCAGGGGAGTCTAAGGGTCACTATGGCCCGTCCTGACCCTGGGTGGCCCCTTTGATGATGTGCCATGTTCCCTGCCCAGGGTCTAGATGTGGTTTTGTTGTTGTGTGCTGGCCCCAGCAGGAGAAGTTGGGTCGTTTCTTGTCTGGAGAGCGGGGGAGGTGTCTAAGGACTAGGGATAACCCAAGGGTCTCCCTGGGGATTCTGGAAACAGACTGAGAGAACCTTGACATTGGAGGGTGCGGGCTGGGATCTGGATGGAGATCAGGCTTGGGTTCTTCTTAGCAGACTGCCTGGGGAAACTGCACAGGTTTTCTGTAAGTTAGGTCGGATTTCTAACTTTCACTTATTTCGAACATAGAAATTGTTCATAGGCATAGAACCCAGTGGTGTGTGTGCATCTCAGCTCTAGCACGGTATTTTTATATAAGTGTGCAACATCCCGATAACAGTGGGGGTGTTAGCACGTCAGCATCTCAAATGCTTGTTATTTGTTTTGTGGTGAGAGCATTGAAGTCTTCTGTCTTGCAACACACGATCTGTTATTCTCAACTCTGGAAGTCTGTGAAATAAAAACCCAGAATTTGTTGCATCTAAAAACTTTGTGAGGGTTGGGGATTTGGCTCAGTGTGTGTGTGTGTGTGTGTGTGTGTGTGTGTGTGTGTGTGTATACACCATATGGTTGCTAGTGTCTCCAGGCTGGAACTGGTGTTATTGATGGTTGTAAGCCACCGTGTCAGTGCTGGGAATTGATCCCCGGGTCATTCTTATTGTTGTCCTCCTCTTCTACATCCTCCTCTTCCTCTTCCTCCTTCTTTTTCTTTCTCTTCTTTTGAGACGAGAGTCTCACTATGTGTCCCTGGCTGGTCTGGAATTCCCTGTGAGGTCTAGGCTGGCCTTCAATTCTTAAGAAATTGGCTTGCCTCTGTCTCTTGAGTGCTGGGATTAAAGGGCATCACATCCAGTTTAGAGCACTGCTTTATAAATGTGGGTCATGATTCTCTAGGAGTGTGGGGCACAAGAGAGCATTTGGCAACAGTCGAAAGTTTTTAAATGCACAATGACCAAATGAACCTAAAATCGAACGCTCAGTGGGTACGAACTCTTTGCTGCAGCGCTCGCTTGGGTCATTCGGCTTCTCTTTGGCCTTGGTTCTGCAGGCAGTGTGCACACTGCACACTGTGCATGCTGCCTTGCAGTGCATTGCCAGTGAACACAGCGCAGCCTGAGACAGTGCACGCTCCAGACTGTTACATGAGTATCAGTGCTTTCAGTGTAACGCAGTTTTCTGCTCTTATAGAAACATGCGGAGCTAATTATCGAAAACAAAGATTTAACACGTCTGTGCCATTTTCTTCCAGCATGTATTAAATTAGCATAATTTACATTACATTGCGGTAGAATTTTTTTTTTTTAAACTGTGTATATGGCTGCATATATGGCCGTGCATCATGTTTGTGTCTGTTGCTCTTGGGGGCCAAGAGAGGGCATTGGATGCCCTGGGATTAGAGTTGCAGGCTATTGGGAAGAAGCATCATGTAGGTAGGTGCTAAGGATCAAATCCGAGAGCAGCCAGTGCTCCAAGCTGCTGCCCTGACTCTCTAGCTTCAGAATATTTTATTTTCCAACTGTTGTTTGGGTTGCTGGCTTGAGGTTCATAAATAGTTGCTATGCAAAGGCTAGGAGTGCTCACTGGGAAGGCCGAGGCAGGTGAGTCTTTGTGAGTTTGAGGCCAGCCAGCGGTGCATAGTGAGACTCTGTTCAGAAAACCAAAACTAAAATTCAGTGAATTTTGGCTTGGGATTAGGAAGTCAATTGATTCTGAAAAACCTTGAAGATGTTCTGTATGCTGTGTGTAAAAATAAGCAAACAATTCCACCTCATTAGTATGCAAATTTGCTTTAGTCTTTAATCCTGGTAATATGTATGCCAAAGAATTGCTTCAGAATAAATGTTTTCATGATTAGTTATTGTTAAATGTTTGGTTTGTAAGTTTTATACACCTTAATACACAGGCTCAGGAGAAAAGGGGTAGCCAGGGGGGAAAAGCTGAGCAAGCCTCTGTCCAGTATGGAGAGTGTGTTGCTGTAGTTTTACTAAGGGGAAGTAGGTGGGATTCCCACGTATCCTTTCTCCCTCTGCAGGGGCTGTGTGTCCTGGCTCCTTGGGATTGGAGGTCTCTCCCCAGGCAGCCCTCTGAGCCTTTGGGAACAGAGTTTCCTTTCTGCTTTGTTGGTTTAATACACACAGAAAATTGGCCATACATTTATTGTATTTAATAATTGGGTGTTTGCTGCTTCAGTTCCCCACCCTTTTCCGATAGCTATTTTCCCACTGGGGAGGGCGAGACTGTATTTGGGCAGGGATCCTGTTTTGTCTGGGTCTCCGGGTCAGAATGCCATAGGAGGGTGGCTGGGAACCGCAATCTTGTGTTTGGAAAGTTTAATACCAAAGGGCTGGAGAGATGGCTCAGCAGTTAGATGGCACTGGCTGCTCTTCCAAAGGACCTGAGTTCGATTCCCAGCACCTCCATAGCAGGTCACAGACTGTCTATAATACCAACCTCAAGGAATATGATACCACTGGACTCCAAGGGCACCAGACACACATGTCGACCTACATGCAGGCAAACACATATAGTCACAAAATAAAAAGTTATAAAAGAATATGAATAAGCTTAAAAAGAAAAATTTGCCATTGTGGCATTGGCAAGCCTTATAGATATAAGACCAGACTGGGCCTCTCTGCTGCGTTGTCTTGTCTCTTGAGGTTGGCTGCCGAGTCCTTTCTGGGGTATCGTATATGAGCTCATGACCCAGTCACCGCCCCAGGGCTTCGCCTCATATCACCACTTTGAACATGAGGAAGTTAACCCAGGCATTTGAAGGGACACAAACGTTGTGACCACGGCGGGGTCCTTTCCCTTCATGCTCTTGGGAGGGGATTACAGCTCGTAGTAAGGTCCTTAGGTTTGAGGTTACTGACCGAGACACCCCCCCCCTTTAAGAACGATCTTTTATTGGGGGAGGTCATTAATCCTTCTTGACCGCCTCCTTCCTCATGGCTGCCAGCTCCTCCCGCTTTCTCTTGGCGCGGGAGCCAAGTTCTTTTTTTTTTTTTTTTCCCCGGAGCTGGGGACCGAACCCAGGGCCTTGCGATTGCTAGGCAAGCGCTCTACCACTGAGCTAAATCCCCAACCCCGGGAGCCAAGTTCTTGATGAACTTGAGCGCGCGCTTGCCCTTGGACACTTTGAGCAACTCCATTGCGCGCCGCTCATAGGGCGCTAAGCCGCACACCTCCGGGATCATGTCCCGCACGAACTTGGTGTGCTTGGTGAGGCGCCGGCGGCGGCGGCGCCGGCTGTGTCTCAGCTTGCTGAGGTTCTTCGTCACCTTGTGGCCTATGTTGAGACCCACGGCCATCGGGTAGCGCAGGGCCATGGCTGGTGCTCTCCTATGGCGGCCGGGACAGGAAGCTTTCTTTCTCTTTTGGCCAGGAGCTCATCATGGAGCCCTGGCTTGCTAGGTTGACCAGGCTGTCTTTGAACTCTGTGTTCCTGAGGAGTGGATTAAGGGCGTGCCTGTGCTTTGTGACTGATTTGCTTGCTGATTTGATTTGAGGGAGGGTCTCGATAGCTAGGTGGGGCTAGGTTGAAGTTGCGACTGCAGGAAGAGTCGAAGGACTGCCTTTCCTTACTCATCTTCCGCCTGGCCCAATACCTCTACCTGTCTCCCTGCCGAATTCTTTATCTCCTCTTATAGAGCAAGAGGAGGGCCAGATCCATGTAGTTGACTGAGGAGGAACTTACTGCCTAGGAGCAGAGGGAGAGGGTTTCATACTTTATGTCATTACGGGACAGTTGCTGTTTGATGGGGGAAGGTGGAAGCTCGCAGTGGGGATGAGATTTGCAAGAACAGAGTTTCCTTACTTCTCTAAGTCAGGGGGAAGGAAGTATATGATGGTGGAGAGCAGGGAGCATGTTTCCTCAGTGCTGGTGGAACACCCTGCTACAGTTGCAGTTGCTCTACCGCTGAGCTACATCGTCAAGGGCCCTGCTACAGTTTCAGAAGTCACCATCTGTCATTGACAAAAAGCTCCCAGATGCGGCTGTCACAGATTAACAGTTGGCTCTAACCCGCTGCCCTGGCTATTGTCATGAACACCGGCGGTGAAGACCTGTTGGCGGACTGGTAGACTAACGCGATCACCTTGAGCTCAGAGGCTCAGGGATTCCTTCCAAATGCAGTGAATACTGAGAGAGATTTTGAGGTTCAGTGTCCCTTAGAGGACAACACAGTGTTAAGGATGGGAACCCCAGGGTGCTATCTCACATCCATCTTGGTGGTAACAGCCCTTTTCTTCCTACTATGTACCTTGGGTCAAGCTCCTCAAATGTAACATCTTTAGTTTGCTCTCTGGCTCTTTGAGGTGTTCTTCTTGTCCTCAGGATATCTCTGGGGATGGCTTGTGGGGGACAAGGAACTGCTCCCTGCTTGTCCTGTCTCATGTGCCCTCTGCTCACCAGTGAACCCCTGAGATCTTCTGCCCCACATTCTTTTTTTCCGGAGCTGAGGACCGAACCCAGGGCCTTGCGCTTGCTAGGCAAGCGCTCTACCACTGAGCTAATTCCCCAACCCCTGCCCCACATTCTTTAAGCACGTGTTGTCCCTTCCCAGCATTTCCAAGGCAACAGGTAAATAGAGGTCTTCTGGACAGGTTCTGCCATGCTAGCGAGGAGGACATGGCCCTGGGACCCTCCCAGGACTCCAGGGAGTCTGGGCATCCTGACATATGGTCAGTACCTTGGCAGGCACACTGTGTTCCTTTGTATGTGGCATGGGGCATAAACCAGATTCACAGAGAAATGGGAAAAAGGAAGGTCTTCCAAGAGAGGGTTTGACCCAGGTCTTGTGCAAGACTGGGATGCAAGGGCCTTGGGACAAGGGAAGAAAGCCAGGCTTAGAGGTTTCTGCAGACAAGAGCTGCTAAGAGTGGCTTCTTGTTAGCCCTGGCAAAGTCTTGCCTGATCCAAGGCCGTAGTCATCTTGACCTCTTGATTGACACGTGGCCTACCACCTTCTCAATCATAGATTTGTGATTCGCTCTTTTCCTTTTACGATGAAGGTGCTGTGGGGTTCCCTATTCTCCAAGGAGACAGGTGCTAGAGGACGTCTCTCTTTGTGGGGGACCCCACAGTGGCCTCCACAGGGTGAGTGGAAACTGGTCTCAACCCTCTCTTACAAACTTCGTGGCCCTGCCCTGTGTTCTCTAGCACATCTTCTGCGGATCTGCTCAGCCCTTCCCTATTCTAGGAGGCGGGGAGTGCTGACCCCACACGGACTTTGACTGTGTTACTTGTAACAGTGGAGACTCAAGGACTCCATTGCTGGTGGTTTGGAAGGCAGAATCTTCACTGTTTATTTTCCATTGGAGCCCTCTGAGGTTTGACCAGTAGGGGACACTTGAGGCTGTCTCCCATGGCCTTGTGGCGTGCTTTTCTGTCATTCTTGTGGGTGTGACCTTGACACAGGGCTCTGTTTCTCTAACCCTGACCCCTGTGGACAGAGCTGATAACGTCCGTCTCTATTGCCTTCGCTTCTCAGCTTGCCTGTGCCAGGAGGCGAGATCTGCTGCTGCGCCAGTGTGTTTTGAGTCCTGTGGAATGTTCTCCCTAGTCCTCCAAATCAGAAAGGAGGCTTAGGGCTTCCTGTAGGTGTCCAGGTTCTTGTCACATGTCCCTTCCCTGTCACCCTGTTTACATCTTGCAGCATTTCCAGACCTAGTGTTTCGAGTGGGCACTCTGCTGCTACTCTTCCCTAGACTTACAACCACCCCCGGACACACTCCACGGCCACAGAGGCTCTTCCAAGACATCTTCATGGTGCTCCTAGTGTAGCCCCCTGCTAAAACCTCCACAAAAGTTGGGGTCCAGCCTGGCTTTGTTGGGGGTCCCTCCCTGTCACTGCTTCCTGTCATCCTGCTTAGATTCCCAACCTCTCTCTCGCACCCTGCCTACCTCCAGCTTACTGCACAATGGCCACCATGTCAGGCTACTCACCCAAACACATCCTCCCTTCCTTGCCTGGAAAATGTCCACCCCTTCCAAGTCTCAGCCCACTCATTGAAGTCCTGTGTCGTGTGTGGATACTGTTGTTCTCTTCTAATGCTGCGTGCTCATGGACTTCCCAGCAAGCGACTCTGCAGGTGGGTGAGTGTGCACACGGATGCGTGAGCGGCTTCCAAGACAGTGACAACCTTCCAAGAGAACCACCAAACATGTGGTTCCTAGCAGGGCACATGTCAGTTCAGCCTGAGTTTGCTTTTTCCTCTTCTTCTTTTTCTGTTTTGGTTTTTCAAGACAGGGTATCACTGGGCAGCCCTGGTTGTCCTAGAACTAGCTCTGTAGACCAGGCTGGCCTCAAAGGCACAGAGATCTGCCCATCTCTGCCTACCAAGTTCTGGGATCAAAGGCATGCACGACCACCATCTAGCTAATCAGAGTTTTTAATACTTGGATGTCACATAACCTCTCTCCCTGATGGTCACCTTGCTGATGTCTCCCTTGGTTGTCTCGCCTCCCGTTCCCCCTTCGTAAAAAGAATGTTGTTTTGTTCCTAGGGACCGGGTGTAGTCAGAAGCCAAGGAGCTGCTGGTCATTTGGGATCGTACCCCAGTCTGGGCAATGGGAGGCATCAATGAATGGAGCGAAGCAGAAAGAAAATGGGACGCTGGAGGGAAAGTTGTCTCTCACTGTTGTTTGCAGAGAGGGAGTGACATGAGTCTGCCACTCAAGCTTTAGGTGGGAATTAGCCACCAGAGGAGCTGGCTGCCTACCATGGTTTCTGGATTTTTCCAGGCTCCTTGGATCTTTTGCCCACAGCTTGCCCAAGAGGCGGAGTTAGGTGGTTAGAAGGATGTGGCACACACACACACACACACACACACACACACACACACACACACACACACACACACACACACACACACACACACACGAATGAGAAGCAATTGCTGGCCAGGGAGCAGAACGAACGGTGAGAACCTTTTCTTCTCCGTACCCACCCTACACTGTGCCCGTCCGTGTGGTAGGAGCCTACGGAGGAGCGCTACTGCAGGATCCAGATAACCAAACGAAGAGTGGGTTCCTCTACTGTGAATTCTGCTCAGGGATGGGAGATGATTAACCACTGGGGATGGGGAGCAGGTGGGAGGGGGCTCTTCAGCTGAGCCCAGTGAGAGTAGTCATGATCAGTTAGAAGAGAGAAAAGGAAAAGGCCCTAGAAGTCAGAAGAGAACCCATGGCTCATAGTGGAAGGAACAGAGAGGCTGGATCTCAGCTGGGAGCCTGGCTGAGTGGTCTGTCTTTCGGTCGGTCAGTCTGTCGGTCGGTTGGTCGGTCCGGGGAGGCCAGAGAATAGCAATGGGAGCATTGCAGCCTGCTAAAGGAACTGCGGGCAAGTCCCCAGTTTCAAGGTTCTGGACCTTGGCCCAGAGTCCTTGGCTCTGACTGTTGACTCTCCCCAAGGCTGACACAAACCATTTGTTGTCACTAGCAGGAAGGCGTATCACACTCACGGAATTTATTACTCTAATAAAGACTAGGCGTTTTCTGGATGGTGTATTCTCTTAAGTAACCTGTGGCAGATTCAAGTATGCCTGTAATAAAGGGCCACCTTCCGATGTTTGGCTCTCTGTGTAGCAGGCCTGAGGCATGCCTCAGTCTTCCTACTGCTGGGATCGCGGACATGAGCTGCCACATTTGGAAGCGCCCGCCTGCCTCTTCGAGGTAGCTCTGCGCGGCCCCTCGAGTGTGCAGAATTCTATCACATTAGGGTTGCTGTGTCTTCGTTTCTGAGGGCTTGTGGCTGATGTGGCCGTCCTGTGGAAGAAGGGCTTGTGTCACACACACCTCCTGACAGCCAGGAGAACCGCTGCTTCCTACCCCGTCTGTCTTAGGTTGGATGTGGGGATCCAGAGTGGATGCTTTCTTCCTACTCTCAGGGATCTCTAGTCAGTGAAGGGTAGAGGTGACACAGGCAGGAATATGACTGAGAGACTGGTAAAGCCTAAGGCTTAAATAAGCCGCTATAGGAAATTTAGAACGAGGAACAGACATGCAAACATCGAAAGGGTGAACTCAAAGATGAGTAATGGTCTCAGCTGAGGGGGAGGGGAAGAGAATTCTTCCGCAGCTGCCTGATGCTAACTGCAACGAGGGATTGGAGTCCAGGATGGCCTGCGTATCGTGGGCCAATTTTGGTTTTCTTTTATTTTTGTGGCTGAAACTTGTAGAGCAGCCATTGCCACTCCACTGTAGAAACAGAACGGTGGATATTTAGTGCCAGGACCTGAGAGGTTGAATTGATGGCTGGAATTTGCACATGTGGTAACCATAAAGGCCTGTGCAGCCCACCCAGACTGCCCTCCCATCTAAGGCATCTGGGCACGCAGACTCGAGAGTGTGAGATCCACAGAGGCTGGGCTCTGGGACACTGTAGGCTATTACAATGCCACATGGGCTGGGCCTGGTGCCAGGGCCACTGGGGCTCCATGTCTCGAGCTTACATGCTAAGAGCCATGCTACTTCATTGCAGGGGTCTCCTCTCCTCCACCTAAGAGACCCGAGCAACTGCTTCCGCTTGAACCCATCCATCTTCAAAATAGCCCTTCTCAGAAGTTACACTTGCCTCGGGGGAAGCCACACTCTGCTGCTGTTGCAATTGCTTTTAAGGACACAGCCCAGTGCGGGAGAGGGGTTGTTCTCTCAGGAAAGTGAATCCTGGTTTTGTAAAGTGACCCTCGAACTTTCTGGGCTCCTGGTTTGCTCCCCCTCCCTACCCTCCCCCGCCTCCCCCGCCACCCCCCACCGTTCCTTCAGCCTACCCCTACTGTAGGTTTCTAATTTCCTTCTAAAATCCTAGACCCAGAATGGAAAGGCTGAGATGCGATTTGTGAAGCTGGTGGCACTGAGATGGGGAATGGGCACCCATCCCCTAGGGGTGCAAAGTGGCCAGTCATTTGCTTGGGGCTTTGCCTGAAACCCCACTGTCACTGACCCTTTCCAGCAAGGTCACCGCCCCCGCCCCCTCCCCCTTTAAATTTTAAAGGTTCAAAAGCAAACTGGTAAAAAAAAAAAAAAAAAAAAAAAAAGCCCCCTATGCCTTAGCGTGTTTTTTTTTCCCTTCCCTCATCCTACACCAAATTTAGTCTTAGCTGGGTAGTGTTGATTACCCGGTAGATACCTCCCAGAGCAGACGCAGAGTGGACTGGAGGCCGGTCAAGATTTTAAAATGCCAAAAGCCCTGAGAACCTGCTGCGTTTTGATTCTCTTAAGCCCCTGGGCCAGCGCGCCTAGAGGTTTGAAATCCTAGTAATGCCGAACCCCGAGCCAAGCGTCGGTAATTCCAGTCAGATGGCGGCAGGGAGGCGCACCCCTCCCCACCCCCGCCCGCGGGAAGGCGTTTCTTTGCCCACTTCTCCCGCGTCTGGTCTGGCTGAGCAGCGGTGCCCGGCTCTGGGCTGCGGTCTGCGGGGGAGGGCGGGCTAATTCGTGTCAGATGGAGGGCGGCCGCGCGGGGCCCGCCACTCGCGCCTGGCTTTTGTTCCCGGCGTCTAACTTCTGACGGCAGGAGCTTTTGCAGAGTCCGGCTGAGACGCGCGCGATCTGGGCCTCGCCCACGCACGACCCGGGGCCGTCAGTGCCCCACGCTCGGCTGTGGACCGGGGACGGAACACGGGGGTAGCCATGCGGTGGCGCGCGCTGGCCCCGGGCCCGCCTGCGAGGTTGGCGCGCGAGTCCGGGGCGCGTGGGCGTCCACGCCAGGTGAGTGCGGCAGATGGGGCACCCTCGGGTTGTCACGCACGTGGACGTCCCGGGTGGGCGCACGAGGTCATGTACTTGTCCTTGCTGGGTGCGCGCACCTCTGTATGTGTTCTGGACCGTGCACGTGGGTGCGCGTGTGCGTGTGTGTTTGTTTGTTTGTGTGTGTGCGCGCGTGTGCGTGTAACAGTATCTAGGGAGGCAGAACTGGACGAGTGCGCGGCAAGGCGGAAGGCAGAAGGCAAGACAGCCCTAGCCCCCTTGAGATCCAAAAGTTGCTGGAAAATGTTTCTTTGGATCCCTTTCTCTGCAGTAGAGGCGGGACACTGGCCATTGCGCAGACTCTCTCTTCCGCGCGTGTTTCTTGCTGAGGTTTCTTGCGGATGCCCGGGTAGTGCTTGGAAGAGGTCTTCTGCAGGTTTCTGCATCTCCGAGGTCGCCTTGTCTTCCAGGACGGTCCTCTGTGGGGTTTGAATTAAACCGGCGCGGAGTAGCAGCCCCACCTTCCTCTTCTAAGCCTTATAAATCCAGCATCGACTGCGATTGTTTGCCCAGGAAACTTGTGGAAGGTTCTGTGGAGCGAAAAGTCTGCATGTCAGTTTTGCCTCAGCCCCCATTTGCGGTTGCTGTAAAGGAGTGGTCCGTTTAATGCAGTTCCTCGTGTTGTGGTGACCACCATATAATTATTTTCCTTGCGACTTCATAACTAACTGTAAGTTTGCTATGGGTATGAATCGTAATGTAAATATCTGATATGTGACCTCATCAAAAGGTCTTTAGACTCCTAAAGGGGTTGTGATCCACAGGTTGAGAACTACTAAAGTCTGGGGAACTCTGTTGAGCATGGGGTGAGGGGGTCGCTTCTGTGGGGAGGTCTCAGGACAGCTCTGCAGATACGGGAAGGGTTCATTCAGGTTTGGTTGCTTTCAGAGAAGTGAAGTTAAGCTGGGAATGTGTTTTTGATCAGTGCTACCCCAGCGCACCTATATTCGCTTCCTGTGGTGCGCCGAATATTTCCTGAAGGGAAAAATGTAGCCGGGCTCCTGCAGACATATTCTTGTACTGTGAAAGTAGTTTGCCACGGCGAGCTTTAGTGGTGGGAACCTAGCTGCCGGTTCCCTGTGGTTTGACTTTCCGTTGAGTGGAGAGTCTCTCTCTGCTCTCCAGAGACTTTAGTATCAAGCTAATCGTCCCTGCCCTCTCCAGGTGGGCGTCCTTGTGGAACCAGCATCCTTACTGGTTACCCTTCCAAAGTTTGGCTCTGAACAATTAAATGTACTTTAGGTTCCTGAAGTGGGCTTTGCCCACTGCTTCAGCCTCGCTCTATCTCCCCACCCCCCTTTTAGGGAGGAATGAAAGCTCCCATTGGGTGAAGACCAGGACAGTCTAGTTCTGTCTAGTCTCCTTCCACAAGAGAGATGGTGTGCAGCATGCACGTGAGCAGTCGTTATTACGCTGTCTTAATCAGCTCTCCTGGGATCTAGCAATTGAAATGGTTGAGCGAGCGCCACAGTGCCTCTGCTGTTTCCACCGGGGGCAGCTTCTGGACCAGTGAGCAAAAAGCTGCAAGGAAACAGTACCTCTTTCTCCTTGCTTGGAATAAAGGTGTTTGAGACCAATGAAACGTTACAGTATCTCTCCTTTGGCCCACAGACTATGGCCCGTTCATCTCGTGCACAAGTCTTAATTGAGGGACTGTGGGCTGCCTTCTCACAGCTGGGGAGGGCTCACAGAGGACAAAAGAGAAAGAGCACGGTACCCCGAACCTAGGATAGTGCAGTCTAGCACAAGACAGATTATAATCCGAAAGCTGCGAGAAGGGCAGAAAAGGTATGTAACGCCCTGGGTATTACTAAGGGTTAATTCCTGTGCCAGTCTGAGCTTGGCGCTAGGTGGTAGGTAGCCTTAAACATCATTAGTTCCCTGCGGGGTATAGGTCTTGTATATGACAACCCCATCTGTAGAAAAGTGGGGGTTAGGGTAACTATGTGCCTTGCTAATGTGAATATTGCATGCTGCTAGATCCTTGCAGGGCTCTGGATACAGGGTTTCTGCTATCAAATGAAAGTAACCAGACCCAGACATAGGAAGGAGTGTTTACTGAAGGTACCTTAATAGTACAGGTCCAAGGGATACAGCCTGTTTTGGCTGCAGATGAGAATCTTCTGGGAGCTCTAAAACCTTCCCAGTGTTTTGGTCTCACCTCTAGGGTAATCAGATTGAATTGGTATGGGGTGGGCCCTAATCTAACTAAGTTGTTCTTAAAAATCCCTGTGGGCATGTAGCATTCCGGTTTTTTTCCAGCAGGAGGAGAGGGAGGGTGTTACTGTCATTTGAGAGGAATTGAGGCTCGCTCAGGGCTGAGCAAGAGTCTGAATGTGTACCTTGCAGAGCCAATGCAGAGGTTTCTGCTGGGTTCAGGGTACTTTCTTGTCCTTCGACAGTGCTGTCTGTACCACAGCAATGACAGGGAGCTACTCAGGGAAGTGTTCAGAAGACTCTGGGTCTAGATGGCTACGTACACTCTCGGAAGTGGTAATGGCTTTTGAATTTCAGTTTTGGAAGTTCATTGGTGATGTGTAGCCAGAACAATGTGTTGGCTATGTTGATCCCTTATCTTCCAGGTCTGCTACTAGAAATACTCATTAGTTCCTGAAGCCTTTTCTCTCCTTTCTTTTCGTCTACATAGGCTGCCAGTTTATCAGGAGTGAGTCTGTTTTACAGCTTTCCAAATTGGTTGCCTTTTATTTATTTCCTTTTCTCACCTCATCATGCTGTTTAGACTCTCAATGCTAAGTCTCGATTTGCGCCATCTCTACCTTGTGGCATATCTTAAAAGGAAGCATTAGGTGCTTATGTTTAAGGATGTTTGCTGAAGGATTTACATAGTCACCTGTGATCCTGAGGAAGCCTCTTTCTCTCCTGTTTGAGATCCTATCAGCAAAGGGATGTTAGAGTTTGTTAGTGGATCTTTTTAAGAAGACCAGCTAGTTCCCTTCTTAGCTTATTACCTGCTTGTTTGTTTTGCTTTTCCAGACAGGGTCTGGCCTCTACTGTTTCCTTGCCAAAGCCAATAGAGTTCTGGTATAGAAGTTTATTGATTGATATTTGAATGCTACCAATGCTGGGATAAGCCAACTTTTCACGGTTATGAGGGCTATCTCAAAGTGTGATATTTCATTCGCAATTACTTGGGCATTTTTCAGAGTTTGCTATTTGTTTTTCCAATTTGATCGATTGTGGTCAGGCTTTCTTTTTCTCAGTGGGACTTGAATGTATTTGGATTCATTCAGACTCGTTCTAAGTCCATAACACGGCTAAACATGCCAGTGAACTTGAAAGGATGTGTGCTCTGTTGCTGCTGCGTTCAATACTCTGTTAGGTCAAATCGTTTGATAACATCACGCACATCATTGGTGTCTGTGTTTATTTTCTGATCGATCTGTTGATGACTGAGAGTCGAATAACGGTGGCTTAACAGAAATGCATTCTTCAGCAGTGCTGAGGAAGGGCACAGACATCATAGTGTGGCGTTTGGTTGATTTATTTGAGACCTTTTCATTTGTAGACAGCCATCTTCTCCCAAGTCCTTAAGGCTGTCCCTTCGTGAACATGGATTCCTTGCTATGTCTTCTTATCAACCATAGCAATAGCTTGTATTATTTTGTGTCCCACTGGGACATCTCTGACCACAGGGTGCTATCCTATGCCTGTCATTGAAATTTTCATTAAATTACTTCTGCCTCTTGAGAGTGACATTGTCCATCCATGCAGGCTACTTAAATTCCCTTTAAAAGAAATGTATCTTTAAATATGTTCCCTGATAAAATGTAGGTGTTCCTTTGGTTCTTTCCTCCTTCCCTAGCTTTGGTTAGCCCCTTTCTCTACCCCCTTTCCTCCGCCTCCTCATTCTGTGTAACCTTTTCCACCTCTGGCGTTTTACTCCTGTATTTTCCTATCATGCCTATTGGCCAATAACCCCGGCTTAAGACCCTGTTCCCTCAATGTGCTTTTATAGGTTTTCGGCCTTCCTAGCCAGTCCAGGTTAAACATAGGTCTACAACTTCGAAGTTGTATCCACCTACGAAAGAGGAAGGGTAGCGCTTGTCTTTCTGGACTTTTGTATATGGAACTCATAATGTTTTCCAGATCCGTGCATTTTCCTGAAGTTTTGATTTTCTTTGCAGGCCAAGTAAAATTCCTTTGTGTATTTACATTCTTTTCTTCATCCGTTCATTAATTGATGGATGCCTGGGCAGATTGCTTTTCATAGCTGTTACATCACACTGTCTTTTATTTTGCTGATTAGTTACCCCTTGATTGTTTTTAATCAGAAAGTGCGTGTTTTCCCGTGTCTGTGCCACTTGGCGATCATCTTTCGGTTCTGTAAAATCCTCCTTCCCAGCATTTTGTTGCCCAAGGACTGTTTTTAATACATCCAACATACATGTCGGCTATGGATGGATTCCCTTAGCTTTCAGCCTTTGAGTTAATATCATTTTTGGAAGCTATTTTAACTGCACATTCCAGACTTACTGATCTCCTTTAGTGTTTCGTACTGCCCCACTAAATTCTCACATATGTCCTCAAATTCATTATTTTCTTCAAGATTTATGTTTACTTTTTAATTTATGTGCATGTGTATCTTCATGCCCTGAGTACAGACGGAGTCCAGAGACATCTAGTAATCTTGCAGTAGAGGTTACAGGTGGGTAATATATTGCCACCTAATGTGTGTGCCGAGAGCTGAACTCGGGTTCTAACCACTGGGCCATCTCTCCATTAGGGACACAATAGTACATGTCTATTGGTTGTAAAATTTCTCCTGTTGCTCCCACCCCCGTTTGTTTGTTTACAGACATTGTCTCATTTATTTGCTCCATTTTGACAGGGTTTCATCGTGGTAGTAGTTTTAAGTTCACTGCTCTGTCTTTTGAGTAATTGGCCAGTGATCGCATCCCATCTATATTTTACCTCAGAAGCCTCCATTTCCTTTCGTGGTTGTTTTGTTGCATGTTTATGCCTTTTGTAGGGCTATACATACAAATACAATCATCACATCATCCTTGTCTGTTAATTCTAACGTCTCAGTTTGTTTCTGCTGTTTTTTTTTTTTCTATTTATGAATTCTGTTTTCTTGCCTGTCTCTTTACGTGCCTGATAACTTTTGACTGACTGCCATCTGACATCAATTTTACTTTGCTTGGATTCTGGGAAATTTTATGGTCCTTGTGGTATTCCGGTGTGCCTTTTCTCAGAAATGGAGTTGTGTCACTGGACAGCAGCAGCAGCCTCAGGGCAGTGTTTTTCAAATAGCTTATGTAGGCCAAGAAGGGTAACCACTATAGAGCCTCAGTTCTCAACCTGCGGGTCTCGAACAACCTTTCCACAGAGGTTGCACGCACATCAGAAATCCTGCCTATCAGAGACTTGCATTATGATTCGCAACAGTAGCAAAATTACAGTACAAAGTAGCAATGAAAACAGTTTTAAGGTCGGGGGTCACTGCAACAGGAGGAGCTGTATGAAAGGGTCTTAGCATCAGGGAGGTCGAGAAACCACTGTTGTAGAGCTAATCTTTGCAAGGCAATGTCCTCTAAAGTTGAACCACATTGGAGTTCCTGATCTCTAGTAGCAAACATGATGCTCAGCTTTGAGTGAGCTCAGGGCCCTGTTCTTCTAATCCTTCTTGTGAGGCATTGGGTGTGTGGTAGAAGGGCTGGGGCTGGGGTTTTCTTTTCTATAATTTTGATGGGCAAACTCCTCAGTACTCATTCTTTTAAAGGGGTTTCCTGCAAATCTTAAGAGTTGTGCTGTTCATTGTTCTGGGGTGCCCTGTGTAGGGAACTTCTTGCTTCTCTCGACAGGGATGGACTCCCATTTAGATCTTCGCTGCAGCCGTAAGACAGCAATGGTGGTAGCAGGGAGGGAGACAGGAGGGTCACCTTAACTTACTCTTTTCTCTGAAGTGCAGTCGTGGGTCCCTGAACAAGGATGTAGTTAGGATGTGTATCATTAGGCACTGTTGCCATTTTGTTAGTAGCACTCAGTGTGTTTACCCAAACCGAGATTGTGGGACATCACCAGGTGGAAGGACTTCAGTCTCGTTTTGGTCTCAGAACACCTTGGTACAGACGGGCGTTGTTGACCAAAGCATCCTCCCCCTGTCCTTCATTTCCTGTCCTTCGTTTCCTGCTGGGCTGTTTTTAAAAACAATGGCGTTGTGTATTTTGTGCATGATCTTAGGTGTGATGATACATTTCATCTTTGGCTAATACCTTTGCACCAGCAGTGGAAGATCCTGCAGATGGGTGCAGAACTAAGTAAATAAAAAGATGCTGCCGTGCTGTTCCACATCACCTGAGGTCTTTACAAGTAGGGCAGCACATCCTCCCAGAATGGTCATTTTACTCAGCTCCGTATCTCTCAGATTTCTCGTAGATCGCTAGTATGATACACCATTCTGAAACTTAATGACTTGAACTATGTGCCCTCTGTAGCTGCCATCCAGAGTGCGAAGCAAGTGCCTTCATCCTTGCTCTTTCTGGGTCCTCCCTCCCCGCCGCAGTGCGTTCTATAGCTCTTCTTGCATAATATACATATATATATATATATATATATATATATATATATATATGTTATTTCTTGTTTGGGATGGGTGTTTTGTTGTTGGTTTGGTTTTTTTTTTTTTCGGAGCTGGGGACCGAACCCAGGGCCTTGCACTTGCTAGGCAAGCACTCTAGGCAAGCACTCTACCACTGAGCTAAATCCCCAACCCCGTTGGTTTGGTTTTTGAGACAAGGTTTTTCTGTGTGGCCCTGGCTGTCCTGGAACTCTCTCTGTAGACCAGGCTGTCCTCGAACTCACAGAAATCCACCTGCCTCTGCTTCTGGAGTGCTGGGATCCGGAGTGCTCAGCTTTGGGACAGTTTTTTAATTGTTAAAATATATAGTATATTGGCTCTACTGTGTGGGGGTTGGGGGCTGTGCAGAGAGTAGAGCACTTCGGGCACCATGGATACTTTTTTAAACTACGTTGTCACATTTCTTAAAGTTTGTAAGAAATTATCAAACTTTTATCCCCCAAGGTAGCTGTTACTGAGAACAGGAGACAAATGATACATTTTGCATTCTCAGTGAATTTAAATGATCCTGGGGAGTGTGCAGTAGCCTCTGTGTGTGTGTTTTGACTAATATCCACGTGGTTATTAGTAACTGATCACGCAGGTACTGTCAGCAGCAAACAGGCTGTTTTTAAAGCAGTGAATGCACTTTTAAGAGCCTCACATAGAGACTCTGCAAAGAGGAACTTGGTGGATGGGAGTTAATCTCCTCATCCTAATGCTTATCATCAAGGTTAAGGAGGAAGCATATGTGTGTCTGTCTGTCTGTCTGTCTTTCTGTCTGTCTGTCTTTCTGTCTGTCTGTCTGTCCCATGCTCATCTTAGGACCTTCTTTCTCTTCTGCAGAACAAGCAAGCACCTGGTCCACTGGCCTGAGAAGTCAGAACCTTAGTGGTTTTTTTAGGTGCATCTTCCAGGGGGAAACTACAGAGTGCCGTGGGTGTATTTTAATTTGCTCTTTGATAATCCTTTATTCTAGAAGAAAAAGCCTTGAGCGTCTGGACGGGTGTATGGTCACTTTGTTGCTGCCGTGGATGATGTAAGCCTGCTGGCTGCAAACAGCATATTGTCACCTGGGTAGCTGCCTAATGTCACAGTCCTCAGGCACCCCTGGGGAGATGCGCATGCTGAGAGAGGGTATGCTGCCCTCTGGATTCCAGAATGCCGTCTCCTGGCTGTCTTCTGGGGAACTGGAGTTTGCTTGGTCAACTGTTCAAGGCACACTAGATTTATTATCTCCCAGGAAAGAACTTAAAGAAAAAAAAAATGCAAGAGCTGAAGCTCTGACCGTTTCTTCCTTTATTCTTTCAGCCGGAAGAGTTCACCACGTGTCCGCACAGCTTTAAGAAGAAGGACTTTAAAAAGCACAGAGTCTGTGGAGTGTGCAGACAGACCATTGACGGTCAAGGGATCGCTTGCCGAAGTAAGTCCATGCCCTTGAACCTCTCACCCGTTAGACCCAAGCTAAACAAACAGTAAAACAAGACAGTGTTCCTCTGGGAGTTTCCAGAAGTTAAGTCATGGAATTTCCCCGGTGCTCCATTCACCCCACTACCCCCACCCCAAGCCACCTGGCAGGGCCTCCCATGTTTATGCAGATATAGGCTCCAAAGGAAAATTTTCTAGAAAGAGCAGAGCTATTACCATGGGAGAGTGGGTTGCTGCGGACACGTTGTACTTCCTGTCAGGTGGTTTTACAGCCCACACTTCACTTTTTAGGGTTTCAGATCTCCTACAGCCTGTAAATGAAGCGTCTATTCTTGAGTTACAGTTCTTTCTTTCTTATTTGTTTATTTATTTGTTTATTCATTCATTCATTTATTTTTATTGATATTTTGCCTGCACGTCTGACTGTGTGAAGGTGTCAGATCTTCTAGCTCTGGAGTTACAGACAGTTGTGAGCTGCTGTGTGGACGCTGGGAACTGAACGCAGGTCCTTTGGAAAAGTAGCAGTCAGTGCTCTTAACCACTGAGCCATCTCTCCAGCCCTCAATTTTTCTTTTAAAAAATATGCATTTGGTGTTCTGCTTACATGTGTGTCTGTGTGAGGGAATTGGAGATACTGGACACAGAGTTACAGACAGCTGTGAGCTGCCATGTGGTTGCTGGGAATTGAACTCAGGACCTCTGGAAGAGCAGTCAGTGCTCTTAACCACTGAGCCATCTTTCCAGCCCCTACTGAATGCTGGTGTCTCTCAGCCTGTTTGTGGAAAATATTGATCTTGTGTCTAAACCAAGCCACCAGCTTGGCTTTTTTTCTTTTTCCTTTTATTTTAAAAAATTAAATATATTTATTAACTTCTCATCCCAATATCAGCCCCTTGTCTCCTCCCAGTACCCCCCTCTGGGAGATCTTCCCCCCCATTCCTTCCTCCCCTCTTCTTTAAAAACGGGAACCCCCTCTAGGTACCACCCACCCTCACCACAAATCAAGTCACTGCAGAACTCAGTGCACCTTCCCCCACTGAGGCTATACAAGGGAGCCCAGTTAGGGGAACAGGACCATAGGTAGGCAGGCGACAGATTGAGGGACAAACCTGCTCCAGTTGTTGGTGGACCCACATGACGGCCAACCCACACATCTGCTGCATGTGTGCAGGGGTCTAGATCCAGCCCACGCTTGTTCCTTGATTGGAGGCTTAGTCTCTGTGAGCTCCCAAGGGTTCAGGTTAGTTGACACTGTTGGTCTTCCTGTGAATCCCTGTCCTCTTTGGGGCCCTCAATTTTAACCCAACTCTCCTATAAGATTCTCCGAGCTCTGTCTAATGTTTGGCTGTGGGTCTGTGCATCTCTTTCCATTGGCTTCTGGGTGGAGCCTCTCAGCGATCAGACAGTTGTGCTAAGCTCCTCTGTCTTTGTCCTTGCACATCTTGTAGGCAAGACATATTTTGGGTCCAAGGTTTTGTGGGCAGGTTGCTGTCCTTATCTCTCTCTTTGGAGTCGTGTCTGGTTTCAGGAAGTGGCCACATCAGGATCCGTATTTCCCACTGCTAGGAGACTCAGCTAGAGTCACCCCCATAGACACACTGGGGCCTCCCCCATCCCAGGACTCTGGCAGAAGATTGCCCCCTCCTCTTATTTCTGTTCTTTCTCCCCTGCTCTCCCTACACCTGACCCCCTGACCCCTCCCCTTCCCATTTGGCTTTTGAATTATTTTTTTTTAATATATATATATAATATATATATGTGTATATATTATATATAATACACCGTAACTGTCTTCAGACACACCAGAAGAAGGCATCAGATCTCATTACAGGTGGTTGTGAGCCACCATGTAGTTGCTGGGACTTGAACTCAGGACCTCTGGAAGAGCAGTCAGTGCTCTTCACCATGGAGCCATCTCTCCAGCCCTGGCTTTTGAATTCTTTAATGACTCCACATTGATGTGTATCTATCAACACCTACAGCAGTGACTGGCATGCACCATGCTCATTGTCCCCCAGAAAGTACATATATACACACACACACACACACACACACACACACACACACACACACACACACACATTCATTCATATATATATGAATGAAGAGGGCTGGGTTTATTGAGGAATCAGCCCACACAGCCTTCTTTCTACCTTAATGTGCTTAGCACCTCACGTAGCTTTTGCTACGTTTACCTAAAGAGAATCCATGGGTAAGAGCATCGAGGAGAAGCCCTAAGCAGTGTCAAGGCTTACAGTCAGTGTATGTTCATTGGCTGGAAGCCATTGTCCTCTCTTACTCTGGACAATGCTCGTTGCGCTGGCCCTGTCGTTGCCTGAGCTTGGCTTCCCTCTGTAAAGCGGAGACTCCGGGCTGGTCCTGTAGCTTCTGTGAGCTCTGTTGATGTTGTCTTCAGTAAATGTGAGAGGGACCTCAGTGGACCTGTCTAAATGGCATGTGGTTGTGCACATCTGACAGCACGTCCTTTTGTGTTCATATGTGAATAGGCAGGCACTACCTATGTAGCTGTGTTTGTACGTATGAATGGTTGCAGATATGATTACTCATGTGTGCAAATGTGCCCGTTCCTCTGACTGCACGTATCCGTGTGTATGTCTGTACACACAGAAGGGTCACAGAGGGGCATCGGTCTGGCTCAGGGCGCTTGGTAGAGCCGCGCCTGTCCCGCCATGCCTGTAATCTTAGGCAGAGCCCGTCTGGGAGGTCTAGGTGGTGATTCGTGTGGACGATGTGTTCAGGAAGTTCCTCTGTCATTCACTTGTTAAAAAAGGTTTGGTGAGGCCTGTCACCTCCAGACAGACATCTCAGTTTCTCAGGTCCCAGGGAGGCCTTTAGGACTTCATAAACGTGACGGCCAGTATGATGGCTCTGTGGCCCAGAGGACACTAACATTATCCAACTTTCCTTCATGTTCTGATTTTCTGTACGGCTATGAGAGCACCCCCAACACCCCTACTATCAGAGTGCTGTGCTGCCTCATAGATGCCTTACCTTTCTTCCGAGGATGGCAGACCAGAAAGCACTGTGTAGTGTGTGAGGGGGGCCCTCCTCTCACACTGCTTTGTTCTAGGACCAGAACTGTGAGAAATAGATTTGCTATTGTAGCTCAGCTATTCAGGCAGTGGTGGTTTTTTTTTTTCCCCTTCTTTTTAATAGCAACCCAAATAGCCTGAGACATCACATTTATGCACACAAGTATAGTAATTCCGTTATTATGCAATTGCTGCTTTTTCTTTAATGCCCTGAAATTATGTTCCAGGAATCCTCGGTCTGATCTTTCTCATGACCTCTTTTTTTTATTTTTTAATTATTAAATTCAGTTGCTGCGGGTACTACTTAGCATGAAGCTGTTTCATCCTGTCTCTCAAATGCTGCCCTCCTTTTTGAGGACAATGCAGTGTGTCGGGAAGTAATGGCCTGGTGCTCTGGGTCGCATGTGTGAGCCCAGAATCCTTCAACCGTGCTTTCAGATAGGAAGCACCCTGCAAATTCCACAGGCAGTGGTGCCAGTCGGGTAGGCCTGGGAGGCCTAGGAAGGACACTGACTGCTGTGTGCAGTGTTGTGGCTCAGAGGCTGGCTCACCCACCGGAAACGCATTAGGGAGAAGTCGTAGGCTCTGTATGGTGTGGGCATGGGAGGCATCACACTGCCAGAGGCTGTGGACTTTCAGATGGTGCCAGGGCCCAATGAAAGCAGCACAGCCGGCCTCTAAGAGGCCCAGCTTCGCTCATGACAAAGCAGGGAATCTGACATCTCTGTGTAGCTAGGTCCGTATCTCTTGATCCCTAGGACCTGGACCTGTTACTCTTAGATGTTGTGAGCAGAACATCCTCTATCCCTCTATCTAAGCTCTATTTCCCTGCCCTGCCCGGTGCTTCTTATAGCCTTCCTAGAGCCCAGTACCTACCTTAGGCTGCAGACCTTGCATCATCCTCCTAACTCAGTTTCCCTGCAATGGCCTTTGGGAATGACCATAAAATCATGTCATGGCTACTTCATAAACTGCAATTTTGCTGACATAAATATTTGATCTACAGCATATCTGGTAAATGGCCCCTGTGGGGGTCGTGACCCCAGAGGTTGAGAACCACTGCTCTCTAGCCTGCTCTTGGGGAGCAGGCCTGGAAAGCCATAGAGCCTCCATTAGAAGGACTACACTTCTTCCTGAGTGGCCTTGAGGCCGGGCCTCCCCTGTGGATCCACCCCTCGCTCGGATGTACGACCTACCCTTTCACAGTGCTCAGTCCTGGCTGTTTTCTGGACTTGCTTCCGGGTTAGCTCGGCCATTTTGGGGGTTTCTGCTCAAGCCTCAGTTTCTCAGAAGCTGCCTTGCCGCCCTGATTCTCTCCTAATGTCTGGGTGGTCAGTCAGAGGGTAGCTTCAGAATTTTGTTCGGTTTCTGCCCTAGCAGGAAGCCCAGGAGGCTGAGGGGCTGGCTTTGCTTTGTGGGCCAGGTGCCTTGGTGCTGAGTGTGTCCCTGGCACAGGGAGGGCAGGATGCTCCTGCGTGCAGCTCTCACGTGTAGCATATTGGGTGAGCGAGTTGATGCTTGTATGTTATTATACTTGTGCTGATGGACACGCTTTGACGACGGTTGGTCCTCCCATAATCTCCATTGTGAATATCAAGAGGGTGGAAACAGTCCGACCCTGGTATGGAGAAGTGGGGCCTCCGGATAGGTCGTTAGGATTTAGAGTCATTAGCGTGGATTAGGAACGTTTTAAAGAGGGATGCGCGTACGCACATGCATACCCTCGTCATGCATGCACACACGTGTGCTCCCACGTGTTGTCCTGCTCTATCTTGGGATGGTGCCATTAAGATAGCCATCACCAGATGTGGCCTTTGTACCTTGGAGAGGAACTGAGCCAAAATAGATTTCATTCAGACTGCGGTTTCATTTTTAGCCACATAAAATAGGCTTAGGTTAATCACGAAGGCCCTGAAGGGCCCCCCGGCTGGTGGGCAGGCATCCAGTGCAGGAGTGCAGTCGGGTACCTGTGGCATGAAGAAAAAGATGGTTCCTCTGGGGTGCTGACAGGCTCTGTGAGCCAGGTTTGTGAAGCGGACACGCTGGCAGTTCGTCAGCCTGGGTGCTGCCCAGGCTGAGAGCTCAACTCTTAAGGGTGTCCCATGTCTCTCAGGAGGTGCACAGGGACAGTGGGCTGATTGAAAATCTAGATGGGATTGGCAGATGAATGCCTGGCTCAGCGCCCCCCCCCCCCTACCAGTCGTGCTCCATCCTGAGAGATGGTGGTGTGACAGAACCTATCAGAAGAAGAGGTACCGGGGAGCGTCCAGCTCCATTATGTCCTTCGTCTGGTGTGGAACCCTGTGTTCTTCTTGATTCTCTCTCCCGTGCTTCTCAGTTCTTGACTTTGACTGAAACGTCCCATTTTCTGCAAAGAAATCCTGTTTCTTCCTGCCGTCCTCAAAGGTCTTGGTGGTTATGCTTTGAGGTTTCTGTGGGCCAGGGACATCTGGGTCCTGTTAGTCAATTTTGCAGGCAGATTCTAATGTTTGAATGGTTTTTGAGTAGCCCGGATGATAAAACACAAGTTCTCAGTCCACAGCAACTGTGATCTGGACACCTTTAGAGCCCGGTGGGATTGCGTGATTTCCACAGCGTTGCCGGGCAGTGCTGCTCCCAGGGTGCCATGGCTGTCACGGCCAGCACTTCGGGAACAGCTCATAGAGTGTCCCTGCAGAAGGTGCTGGAGAACACACGAGGTAGAGGGTGCTTTATAACTCGGTAAATATCTGTAGAGTGTTGTATAAAAGACTCTGACAACCTTGTCGGCCCGCAGCCTGGATTCCCGAGGCCCAGGGAGACACGTTGAAGAGTAGCTATGTGTCCAGGACAACACATAGCAATGTCAGGCCTTTTGGAGCCAGATGGCTGGCATGCGAACCGTGGCAGTTGGGGAGCCTGGATCCTTAAACCTAGTTTTGCAAACCCTTCTGTGACTAGGGAGTTGACCCTTCTGTAGAGAGCTCAGTGTGCAGGCAGCCACGACAGGAAGTGAGCGACGTTCTCTGAGTGAAGCCTGCAGGGCTGGAGGTCCTGCATCTGGCACATGAAGCTTCAGAGCATTCCATTTTAGCAACTGTTCACTAAATGCAAACTCCAGTTATTGCCCGACATGTCTGCCACGTTTCTATGTAAGAAACCGACTCGCCTTTCAAACCTTGCTTGTTTAAAAATTAGATGACTTTTTTCCCTTTTTGATTTCTCAGACTTCATTGTGTTAGGAATGGTGCCTCTTTCACAGACACACACACAGACACACACAGACACAGACACACACACACACACAGACACAGACACACACACACACACACATACACACACACACACACAGACACAGACACACAGACACACACGCACAGCACGAGTCAGCGTTTCTTATCTTTCCACCTTACATGTTGCAAATTCTCATTCACTGGCTTTATCCTCCCCTTCTGTTTGTGGTATTTATAGCATGCAAAAGTTGTCAAGGTTTCAGACTTACCTAGTGCCTACCCACTATCGCAGTCACAAAGATAGTGTACGACATCTTGTGCTCATTTCTGCCTCTCCCGTTTGGCACATCTGAAATCCATGGAGTTAGTCCTATTGTTTTTTTTCACGGATTAAAGAGTTTGCCTATTTTTTTTTTTTTTTCCGGAGCTGGGGACCGAACCCAGGGCCTTGCACTTGCTAGGCAAGCGCTCTAGCACTGAGCTAGATCCCCAACCCCGAGTTTCCCTATTTTTTTGCTCCTCCACCTTTTGAGGCAACCTGTGATGTCTCTCCTGTGTCAACTTCTTAGGGATGGATGAGTCCCTCACCTTTGTTTCATATTATACAAGGAGCTTTTTATCTTCTAGCCTTGGCTACACGTCAGATCTTTAGCAAATATGGCCTGCCTGCCTGCTGTCTGCCTGCCTGCTGTCTGCCTGCCTGCCTGCCTGCCTATCTATCTCTCTATCTATCTATCTATCTATCTATCTATCTATCTATCTATCTATCCATCCATCCATCCATCCATCTATCTCTTATAGTCCAGGTAATTGTTCTTTTCATATCAAAAGGTTTCATTACAGAAGAGAGGTGGTGGCAGCAGGCAATGATAGGGCCCTCCTTGAGACGGGGGACAACAACTCCTCATTTGGTACACTTTCCGAGAGATATTTGTATTATGGCTTAGTGACCTGGAACCCAGTCATCGCGCCAGGCACACAAGAGCCTCTGCCTCCTTGCTCGTCATATGTTTAAAACATGCTCACCTGAGAGTACATGCTGACCTGGAACTCCCTTTGTACAGCCAGGTGGATTCAAACGTGTGATCCTCCTGCCTCAGATCTCCTGAGTGCTAGCTAGCATTACGAGCATCGGCCACCAAGTCTGACCTGTGCTTCTATTTTCCATTTGTAAAATAGAACAAGAACATGAGAATATGCCTTTCTTTGTGGTTACCAAGGGAACCAGTGGGACAAGGTGTGTAGAGCAGGATTCATGGCAGCCAGGCCTCCAGGGCCCAGTTAGCCATTGTGGCATGGGTTTTCTCCTAGACCTGGATGTACAGGGGCTGGCGGCCTGGATCCCAGGACTGTGCCTGGGTTCCCACTGTGCCAACTGACTTCATTAGCTTTCTCTTGGTAGAATCTAGCTCCATTCTCAGTTGACAGCAACCAAAAGGGGGCCTTCCCTTGTGTGTCTTTTGTAAGAGAATAGGGGACTTGATAGACCTGGGTACGTTCGGTTCATGTGCCTTTCTCTCTGTCAGAAGTGGATCTCTTCCCCATTCTAAAAGCCTCTGTCAAGAAGGGTGAATGGGATTGTCATCTGTCCAGGTTGTCATTGTCCATGTAAGCCTAAGTGTCGTCACTGTCACCGTGAGTTTCAGGTCACTTAGAAGACTATAAAGGTCCCTGTAGATATGACCAGTCCCCATCACCATTGAATACGATAGAAGTGGGAGCTGATGATATGTGCAATAAATGGCTTAAAAGGAACAGTAACTGAAGGTAATCTATTTGCAGTGGAAAATGCCTTCCCTCAAAACTCTCATTCACAAGGAACAGTGAGATGGTGTTCTGTGTTTCTCTTTAGTGGGAAGGTGGGACCTCCCTGCTTTCTTCTGCGTTCAGTCTCTCTACATGCTACGTAAGAACCAGAAAAGCACGCGTTTTCCGTGTCAATACACAGAGGAGAAGCTTGCTGACAGCCTTTCAGATTGCTCTGGACTCTGTTTGGATTTCATATCAAAACCCCCAAATTACAGCTTTTTAAAGATCAGTTCTCTGTGGAGTCTGAAACGGAGTCAGTACATTTCTGTTGTTGTTTGTTTTTGAACTCTCTTTGGTTTGTTGGTCTCCTGTATTGGGTGGATCTTTGAACCAGCAAGGATCACAGTGCCCTGGTCTATTCTTGGTCCTTTAACTTACAGGCTTCCTAGTCTTGAGGCATCTGTTTTAAAATCCCAAAGGAACATCTATGCTTGTCAGTATTTATCTGTTGATTTTATCTCGTTGTGGAGCTCCTGGTTTTGGGTGTAGATCTTCTGAAGAGAGAATTTCCGCTTGAAGTTTCGACATTGGTGTGATAGGCTCACTTTGATTAATTTTGAGAAATCGGCGAGAAGCCCCTTCTGAATAATCATATTTTGTTTGCCAAGGTTCTTTCAGATGAAAATGATGATCCTGATTAAGTAGCTAGTTTAGCTGATAACTCACAGCTGCAACAGTCGTGTTGCGAGTTGGTCCGTTCCCACACGGTCCTGTTCCCATGTGGTCTTGTTCCCACGTTGTCCCAGTCCCACATGGTCATCCCATCCCAGACAATCCAGAGACACTCATTGCAAATGCCCCCTCTGCTCTCACAGAACAGTGAAGAAGCGTTTACTGAAATTTTTCATCAGGATAGTCTTTTGTAAAAAGATTTATTTATTTATGTATATGGTTGTTTTGTCTACATGTATGGCTACATACCAAAAGAAGGTATTGGATCCCTCGGGACTACAATTACAGACAGTTGTGAGCTGCCACGTGGGTGCTGGGAATCGAACTCAGGACTTCCGAAAGAGCAGCCACATCTCTTAACAGCTGAAGCCTCTTTCCAGCCCTCACAAGGGCCTTCTTGAGTGAAGCTGGCTTTTTCCCTCAAGTGTCTGCTGGTATACAATGGTATCTGGTATAAGTGCCAGACCCCTAAATGCCTGCACAGTCATTTGTCCGCAGTTGCCCCACCGTGTTAACGCAGAAGGGAGAAGAGATGTGTGAGAAATAGTTTGGCCTCATCAACCCATTATGAAGTCTCCGTGACCTGGAGGTCTGTTGATCCCTCTGACAGCTACCGGCCTAGACCAGGCCAGATCTAACTCTAAGGGTGACCTTCCTGTGATTCATACAAGGATGAACTGAGGGGGAAGCTAGACTTAATATGATTCTGTCAGCAAGGAGGAAGTGGGCGTGGAGGGTTGTGGTAAATATTATTCGGGGGGTTTCTACCCCATCTTTGATCATTTGGTTTCCATAAAAAAAAGACACAAAACCTCTCTATATTTATAGTGAGCCTTAAATTAGCATTAGAGCTGGACAGATATCAACTCTCTGTTCTAGTTTGTCTGCTTCCCGGTCGGTAACCCTGAGAGATCACTTGCCACATTCCAGCTGGGCCACTCCTACTCCAACAGGTCAGCCCTCACGGCACGTGCTCACAATCCACTCACCCTGTGACTCTTTCTTCTATCTCTTCCTTTCCCTCCTCCTTTCCCTCCTCGTGGCCCCGAGCCTCCTCCGAAGCCCTGCCCATCTCTCTTCTGCTCAGCCACAGGTGGCAGACATCTTTGCCCAACCAATAGTTTTAAATCAAGCGTCAGGGTTTTCACAACAGAATGTGGCATGTGAGAATTCTCTAGTCTGGAGGCGACTAGACCTTGGGATACAGAATACAGCATGACAATACATAGCAACAGACCAACCTCAACCTGTGAGGGTTGAACTGGCAGGAGACACTGGCCAGCATAGGAGTAGGCGGGTTTCTGAAACATCTCAGAACACTTGCGTGGAGACTCCCAGAGCGCGCCATCTTTCTGGGGATGGCTGCATGGCTTTGGGAATAGCAGACAGACCCGAGGCCTGCTGGGAAATGTAGTTCTGTCAGTGGACAGATGAGAGGGCACCTGGCTGTACACATGGAGAGCTCAGGGCAGCATGAATCTGAGGTCCTCTGGGAATTTTTGTGGTGAGTGGGGACTGGGAAGACTGGAAGTCCCACCCCTGAGTCTCATGAACCTGGTGTTGAGGGGAAGGTCATGGGCCAGGAGAAGGAGGCTGTCGTGTTAAATGACATGTGCTGGGACTCTGAGAAGCTGATGGTAGCACCTGCAGATGCTCTATGTCCTCTTTCACACGAGGAAGCTGAATCTGGAGTGTTAGAGACTCTGCCCTTCCGTCTGAGGGGTAGAGGGTGGTTTCAGCAGGAAGAAGTTGGCTAGGACTCGCTCAGAGGGCCAGAAGTGGAGGACTGACGTCCCTGTTTTCTTCTTTTTAATTTTTTGATTTATTTATTTTTTTACTTTGCATCTTTGGATGAGAAAAACAAAACAAAACAAAAAAAAAAACAAAAAAACAAAAAAACAAAAAAACGTACAGCTTGGTATGAGGCTCCCCAAACTAAGATGTTTCAAAATCTAAAATTTGGCTGTACAGGATAGCTTGGATTTTGGAGCATTTCAATCTTTGGATTTTTGGAAGCAAATCGTAAGCCTGTGAAAGTGTTCCCAAATCTGAAACCTAAGCATTTTGGAGAAGGGGCGCTCTGCCTGTACTTACCTTTAGGGTGAGCAGGATTCTTGCTAAAGTCCTGGTGGAGTTGCTGTGTGCATGGTGATACAGCACGTAGGTTTTAACCCACCAGTAATGGCGTGAGAGGCAGAGTCTCAGCCTGAGGGAACACCAGCTGATTTTTTTTTTTTTTATTTCCCTTTGGCAAATAAAGCAAGAGCTGGTGATTTAAACACCTGTAGTTTCAGCACTTGAGAGGCTGAGGCAGGAGGTTTGCCAGAAGTTTGGGCTAGCCTGAGCTACAAGTGAGGCTTTGTCCCAAGAACAATAGCAACAGAGTTTTCCCCCTTTCCATCTGTCTTTTTTAAAAAATTGTTTTAAAGTGATCAACCAGTTTAAGACTTAGTTACTTTTGCTTTGCCTGCGTGCGTCTCTGGACCACATATGTGTCTCATGTCTATGGAGGTCTAAAAAGGGGTGTCAGAACTGGAACTGGAGTTACAAACAGCTGTTAGCCACCACGTGGGTAATGGGAATTGAACCCGGGTCTTCTGGAAGAGCACCCACCGGTCCCCTTAACCATTGAGCCATCTCTGCAATCCCATCCATTTACTCTTAGTCGATCAGGACCACTTGTTTAATAGACAATCATTAAGCATTTATGAAAGTCCAAAGAGTAACCGCGGTGCATTAAATCAACATGTGAAACTGTCAGAATAAAAATAGTAATTTTTTTAAAAAGCCCCGTATTTAGATCAAAGTGTGATAGCTTCTGGACAGGTGGTTGGGATTGGCCGTTATTCCTTTGGGGGCCTGTATGCCTGTTAGTGGGAGCTCTAGTGATTGGGAGTGAGGGGCTTCCTACTTGCTGGTGCCTTGGAGGAGCCAAAGGCTGCCCGGGCAAGCCCCTTACTGTGTATCTTCCTGCATGCCATGGGCTTGGCCCAGCCACAGGTCCTGGCTGGTTCACAATTGATGTGTGAATGAATCCTCAGGGTCCATCCACAGACTCTGACCTCCCCTCAGTAAAAGGAGCAAAAAGAGAGGGAAGTGATGAGTTTTAGAAATACCTGCGCAATCCGTGCTAGAGGCACTGAATCATGAGTTCCCTATGGTGGGCTCCTAATGCTGTCGCCCTCGGCAGAATCTGATGGTGCACGGCAAAGACCGCCTCTCCTCCAGCTTGCAGCCTGTCCCGAGGGATGGGTGTTAACACGATCCCGACATGACATGCTTTGGGGTCAGAGGCACCAAGGCAGCTGGGTGGGCTTCAGAGGCAAGCATAGGATAATCAGAGCGGACGTTGGAACCAGGCTGGGGAGAGTAGGGTGTCGGTAGGGAGCTGTCAGCGTGGGCCCACCAAGGACCTGCGGTTGATCCTCAGGAGGCTGAGCTTTGAAACCTGAACTAGGGACAGAGATAGCTGGATTTCACTGTGCTGTGAACATGCTGTTAGTGCTCCAGTACAACAAAAAGGGCGTCTGCTCTTTTTCATGGTTTCTTAGAATGGGAATGGGAGGTTTAAGGGGCCAAGCAGTTCCCGCTCAGGGTCTCCTCAGAGGCTGTCCATCATCTGAAGGCCTGGCTGAGGTTGGAGCCTGCCGTCACTGAGACCTCATGCCCATGGAGTTGGCAGACTGAGCTGAGTGTTGGCTGGTGGTGGCTTCCGTTTCTTTCCAAATTGGCAGCTCTGCACGGTTGCTGAAGTAGCTCCAGAAAGTGCCAGAAGCCATCATATTCTTTGCCCCCAGAAGCTACACAGTATCCCCTCCAACATGCAGACAGCAGCCATTCATTGTACATGGGGTTAGAACTGTTAAGGCTATCACAAAGGCATCTGCTGCTTCTGGGGTGTGCTATCGCCTTTTCTTTAGTATTTTTGCTTTCTTCTGCTTGGGCTGGCTTCTGTCTTTTTATTTTGCTTTTAAGATTTATTTAATTTTATGTGCAGTGGTATTTAGCCTGTACGTCTTGCATGTCTGTGTGAGGGTGACAGATCCCCTGGAACGGGAGTTGTTATAGACAGTTGTGAGCTGCCACGGGAGTGCTGGGACTTGAACCCACCCCGATCGATTTGAAGGGCAGCTAGTGCTCCTAACCACTGAGCCATCTCTTCAGTTCCCTGTCTGAACAGTTCCCTGTTCCCTCTCATGGAAGCCGTGCTCTTATCTAGTGAGAATCTTTCTTGATTTTTGAAATCCCTGGTCACCCTTAATATGTCGTGGTGATTAGAAGATGAAGAATAAATATTTGTGATATCTATTTTAGCAAATCTCAAAAGCTTGGACAGAGAGTTGAAAACAAGATCACACACAGATGGAAACCTAAATAGGTTCTTAACTCCTTGGGTTCACATACTCCTAGACCCTGGGCACATTTATCTGTTTCAACCTTGCTTAACCCTCTGTGAGCCTTTTTGGTTAAGTATTGTCCAGAAGGCAGAGTGGCCTGACAGAGTGTTAACTTTGCTGAGCTCCTGTGCTCGCAGCACCAAGCTGAGATTTAGTCCCCTGCCTCTGACCTCTGAGGCCTCGTCGTCTGAGTTCTTCACACTTAACTCAGGGTATCACTTTGTAGTTTGAAAGCCGGGGCCCATGAAGAATTCCATTTGACATTGATAGTTCTGTGAGGGGGCACAGAGGCCAGAGAGATCCTAGAATTTGCTTTGGGGGAGCCCTGCTAGAGGGGCGGAGCCCGGACAGGAAGTCTCAGGCAGGTGCCTTGGGGAGCCCTGCTGGAGGGGCGGAGCCTAGACAGGAAGTTTCAGGCAGGTACCTTAGGGAAGGCATTGAAGCCTCCGTGGTACTCCCAAGAGTGGTCATGGTGGCCACATGTGACACATGGTGTCGTTTCATTTCCCACTGTCCTCATGCTGCCCTTTCTGCCACATACGGCCTTGTCACTGCTCTGGGCCATGCTGCTGCTACTGGCCTTTTATTCCTTGAGGCCCAGCTGCCGCCGGCCTCCGGGCCAGAGGGGAGGGCCTGTGAAATCCACATTGGTTCCAGCACCCCGTCTGCATTGTCAGGGCCTCCCGTGACACAGGACCCGCTCTGCTCACATAATGGCCTCTGTTGAAGGACTCTTCTGTAGGAATTTAGACATGAATTTATTCTGACAGTGTCTGCTTGGGTCTCCCGGAAGTGGAAACCTGCAGAGACCAAATGAACTCGTGACTTTCCCCCTCCTGGGAGGGCTCTGATCAAATGCCCGGGGCTTTGTTCCTCCTCTTCCTCCTTCTCCTCTTCTTTCCCCAGGGATCCGTTATAATTTCTGCTCCCCAGGTCCTGCCTTTCTTCTTTAGGGATCCAACTTGGCTGACGGAGCTGAGACTCCACTCCTGATAAATTTTTACCTAGGTTGTCTGAGCTTTTGTTGTTGTGGTTCCCCTCCCCCCCTTTTCTCTGCCTCCTCTTTTTTTCCCCCTGTTCTGGGAATTGAATCCAAGTCCTGATACACGCTGAGCACATGCACCACCGTGACACAGCCATACCTTGGTTCTTAGGTGTCACTTTTGTCTCAGTTTGCATTCTCCGTGCACAGCCGCTTCTTGTCAGGGAGAGAACTCCCAGAGCCCTCCTTTCTCAAGGACAGGGACCCAGCAGTGTCACCTGAGATTGCCTGACGAACATTCTTTCTCTTTCTTCCAGCCTGCAAGTATTCCTGCCACAAGAAATGTGAAGCCCAGGTAAGAAATCCGTGGTTTCCTATGGGACGTCTTTGAGCTGGCCTTCACTGACTGATAAGCAGAGCGGGAGGGGGCCCTCTGGGATGAGGCCCCCGAAAGGAGGCCCTTCGAGCTGAGGCTGGTGGATACCACCGAGTGCGGAAATGTAACTTTCATCTCAAGAGCAGCCCGACAGGGCTTTGAAATTCACGTTTTTGATTATAGAAAATAATTTTGAAGAATTTGATCTCAGATAAGACCGCAGTCATCCTTTTCTGGCCGTGCCACCAGCTCCTTTTCAGCGACGAGTGATTCCCTACTTTCTCCCGAGTGTTGGCATCTATTCTTGGGACAGAAGTGTGGAAGCAGAGTCTCGCGAGGCCATGTTTGCCCTAGAGGAGTGTGCTGGCTCCCTTGACAGTAGTTCATTGTTCGATGTGGTTGGGGAAAAGCTGGACAACCTTGAGTAGGGATCATTAGGCCTACTACGCGTGCTCTCAGAGTGCTCTGTGGGCGGGGTGCTCCCCTGATTGCTGTGGACTGGATCTAGAAATACAGGTGGCAAGGATGTAGCGTGCAGTGCATTCCCTTCTCCACACCCGAAGCTCTGGGTTCCCCAGCTTCGAGCTTGGTCTTCGGTGTGACTGGAGTCTTTTAGAACCTTTCCGATCGTCGAACCATCAGGGGTCTTGGTGAGCTGATCCCTCTCTCTGGCTATAGGACAGGGGAGGTGGGGTTCTGCTGATGCTGTAAGGATCGTGGGTCAGGCTGTCTTCAGTCTCTAAACTGGAGGTTGTGCTGGAGCACGTCAGGATACCATGAACTTCATGGCTTCCCATGTATGTTTTCCACGTGGGACTAGGAAGGGAAGACTTCCTCCACACAAAACCACACACACTTATTATACACCCAAACCTACGTATGTACACGTGCATACACTCATTTTGTTCATATGCATATGCTTGTGTGCACACAGTCATCTGTGTACCCCGAGCGCACACAGGCATACATATTCACACAGACACAGTCACCCACACAGATGGGGAATAAATGGTCTTAGCCCTGTTCCCCCCCCCCCCCCCAGAGATAAACGACTTTTCCTTTTAAGTGCTTTTCTGGCCAGCTTTAGAACCTGCAGAGAGCAGCCCTCTCTCCTCTCCTCTTCACCCCCGGCTCTCTTAAGGTCACTCAGAAGCTCTTCTCTGAGCCTTGCAGGGTGGCCTGGGGCAGCTCTACTTTCCCTTCCCAGTCAGCTCTGCTCCGAGAAGGCCCTCTCCCACCTGGGGCCACGGTTCTTGTTCACACGCACCCCTGGGTGGGACTGATTTCCGACTCGTGTCCTGCTCACCTGCAGTGGAGCCTGGAGTTGGGGAGGCTGAGGTGAGCTGGGAACATCTCACCCGTTTTGGGAGGGTATCTGAGGTGTAGCGCTCTCATCCCCATCCGGGGACTTCTGTGTGTCTTTCCTAGTGGCGTGGCCCCTGTCCTCATAGTGTGTCTTGTCACCCACTCCATCATCACTGACCTGAGCTGAAGAAATGAAACTGCGTGCGTCCTTCCTTCCATTTCTGCCTGCATAGGATTCCTTAGTTCAAAGAATCGTCCAAAAAGCCTTGGGGTATGACTGATACGACATTGCTGAATGCAGCAGTTGGCAGTTTGCTGAGAGATAAAAGGCTTTTCCTCCTATCAGATTCTGCCGGGAGGAGGAAATGCATCCACATTCTCTTGTCTGTCTGTCTGCCTGCCTGCCTACCTACCTATTTATCTTTATTTTTTATTTTTTTTTTATTTTTTTTTTTATTAAAGATTTATTCATTTTATTATATTTTAGTTTTTTGTAGGTTTCTTCAGATTCACCAGAAGAGGGCATCAATCTCTTTACAGGTGGTTGTGAGCCACCATGTGGTTGCTGGGAATTGAACTCAGGACCTCTGGAAGAGCTGTCGGGTGCTCTTAACCGCTGAGCCATCTCTCCAGCCCCTATTTTTTATTTTTTAATGTGGCTTTGAATAGCATGACAGAATGCCACCAGCAATAACAAAGCGCCTTTTCATTCCAAAAATAAGGAGCCCATCGGCTGGAGAGCATTTCTTTCAGGAACTGGAACTTGGTTTCTCGCACGTCAGTCACTGCTGTGAGTTCTGGGTCCTTGCTTACTGTGCGTCATAGATCTCACTTGGGGTTTGAGTCTTTGCATGCGTGCGTGCGTGCGTGCGTGCGTGCGTGCGTTACTGGGCAACCTCCCTGAATGCAGCTTGGGAGAACTGGAAAGCTTTAGTTAAGGTGTGGACTTGGGTCTTGCGTCAGACCTCATCTGTCTATGTCTCATGTGTCCTCCTCATTGGCGCTCCAGTGAGGGTGAGAGCTGGGCATAGGTCCCTGAAGGCTGTGGGTGGGCATGATGAATTTGCATTGCTCTATTTGTTTTGTTAATGTCACCAATCCTAGATGTCTGCCCAGGCCTGCAGTCGCTCCTTTAGTACCAAGGACACAGAGAGATGGCTCTATAAAGAGGATTGGATCGCAGTAGGGAGACCGAGACACAGTGAGGAGACTTAGAAGCCCCAGTATGGTGGATGAGGTTACTGCGTTCCTGAGCTACTGGACACTATGCCCCTCAGGCCAGGCCATGAGGCTCAGTGAGCAGATGATGGGTGGGAGGAGAGACCTGGCTTTTGATCCCCTCGTGGGCTTTGGGCTGATAGCAGACCAGTCTACCTGTTGTGTCCTGAATGTGTCCAGAGTCACATGTTGAAATGTAACCGTGGATGTGATGGCACTAGGGGCAGAGCCTCTGGGAGGTTGTTAGGTGTTGTTGGGTGGTACCTTGTGAACAGTGGGCATAAAGCCCTTATGGAAGACGCTCTGGAGAGTTTTCGTCCCCTTCCATCAAATAGTGACTGCAGAGAGGCTTGGCTGGGGATTCAGGAAGCAGGTCCAGACGTAGCACTAAACCCCTAAAGATCCTCTTCCATTCTGAGCACCCAGCCTTTAGAACCGTGAGCCATAGATTCCAGTCATTTAAGCCACTGAGCACCAAGCAGCTGCCCTACCGTGACCGACTTCTGGGAAATTCCAGCCTACCACCACGAGGACCACTTGGGAGCCTGGGTCTGCCAGGCAACACTTGTCTGCATTTGCCGAAGTAGGTCTGAGCCTCAGTTTCCTTATGTGTGGAACGTCGTATTTAAATTACATGCAACAATGGCCTTCTCTAAGACACTGCCTGAGATGACACTTAGGGAAGTCGAGTAGGCTTGGTGAACCCTGTGGAGAGTTTGGGGTCCCACTGTTCTGCTCCCTGGGTGCTGAGCTTGGGCCTTGTGACTTGTTTTTTATCCCTGTCATCAGTTGACTCATTTGCATGAGGGGAAAAAAAGGAAGGAGAAATACAGAAGTTTTAGGAAGCAGAGGAAAAGAAGAGGGGCTGGGGACGGTCTCTGTGAGGTGCACACAAGAACCAGTCTTGTCTTTGCAGCTTGTGGTTGCCATGGACATTGGCTGTTTTGACCTCTGCCCCATGCCTTGAGGCACGATTTAGGATCCTGGGTCATCAGAAGTCCCCCATGGAGATTAAACATGACTTAGCTGAGCTGAAATACTCATGCGGGGACAGCACTGGGTAGCCATCAGGCCCTGGCATTCAGCATGTGCTTTAACCCAAGAAGGACCAGTCTCTGGCACCAGGGCTCCATGATGCTTTTAGCCACAAGGCCCATCCTCATCTTTACTGGCTGGGCTCCGAGCTCTATTCTATCAGTGACACATCCAAGATGCCCAGTCCTCTACAGAGACCACAGCAAGGGCCACATGTGTTTCTTCTTCCTGTTTCCCTTCAGCAGTATATGGAGGCCTAGGCTGACCCAGGTGTGTATTTCTGTGAGAACCAGATAATGTTCTATGTACACAAGGAAGCCAGTGGGAGTTGTGTGTTAAGCCCTCCGTTATTGATGTCCCTGTCCGGTCTCATTGTCTTGTGTCTGGACTTACCCTCCATCAGGTGCCAGAATACCAGACAGCCCTACTCTGATAGAAATAGGGTCTGGGCGATCTCCACTGTGGTAGGATGACTACACCATGAGCATTTGGGAAAGAGTGGAGTTGGGCTTCAGCACTGAAGATGACAACATCCATACCTAACTCCCTACCCTTAAGGAGTATAAGTGGTGGGCTTTTTCCTTATGGTCCTAGCTATTTTCCTAGGAAAAATGAGCCAATTTCACTAGTAAAAAAACAAAACCCAAACCCCCAAGCCAACTAAAATTTTTTTTCATTAAAACAGCAACAGAAGCCAAAACCCTAAACCCCTACGAGCTGAGAGCTCTTGTGTTGAACCATGTGTTCGTCAGTTTCCTGGGCACTTGGGTACTCTGTGACTTGTACAACATACTCTCTGAGGTTTAGTATTTCTGATGTTCTGTATCTGAAGGTGGGGTGGACAATTATAGGTCATAGGGCAGTGACATGTGATGCTACTGTCTCACCTGACACAGGCATTTGGTGTATGCTCAGGAAGAATGTAAGACAGCCAGTGCTATTATCCACAGGTTACGCTGAAGAACTGAGCCCGCAGGCATGGTTGTTTACCTTTCACATGACACTAAGGGCGTCTGTCCTTGGCTGTTATTGGTAGCATCTTCAGGAGCTAGCTGATGACACCTCCCTGAGAGAGAGTCCATTCTGCCAGCTCAGCGTCACCCAGTATTCTTCCACTTGACTCCCCGTTTGTCCTTACAATGGAAGTAGTTGAATTTTAAGCCGGACAATTTAGCAAACATTTCTACTGAGCTGGGCCCACGTACAACATTGACTTCAGGGTAATTCTAGCCTACCACCATGAGGACCACTTGGGAGCCTAGGTCTGCCAGGCAACACTTGTCTGCATTTGCTGAAGTCTTTGCACTTGAGAGGTTTAGAGAGGGGGGGTGTGTGTGTGTGTGTGTGTGTGTGTGTGTGTGTGTGTGTGTGTGTGTGTGTGTGTGTGTGTGTGTGTGTGTGTGTGTATGCTGGGTAATGGTCTCCCATTCAGCTGCCAGTTTGACCGCTGCCTTATGGAGTTGTTTTTTGAAGTCATTGAAGTTATTCTTTTTGGGTACCCATAGCAGAATTGAAGGGAAAGTAGAGGGGGTTTCTTTCTGATTCTGCATAGCCTCTCTCACCATAAGCATCTGTTGCAACTGAAGATCGACACTGACACATCTTTACCATCCAGAGAGCATTCATTCCACAGTCGGACTCACTCTTGATGTTCGTCTTTGTGTTACTCTTCTCATCACCGTGACAAAAATACCCAGCATTAAACAACTTAGAGGAGAAAGCATTTATTTTGGTTCATGATTTTAGAGGTTCAGCCCACTGTTCTTGGCTCTGTTGACTCTGGGCTGTGGTGAGAGGCAGATCCCGATGGTGGGAAAATGGGAAGGAGGTCACTGTCTGCCTTGCGGTGGATAGGACACCTCCATTTCCCCTCAAGGGATTAGAAACTAGGCATAAGCTGCAGAAGTCCCCATGCCCTACTTCCTCCAGTGTGCCCTCATCCCCAAAAAGCAGCGGTTCTCAACCTTCCTAATGCAGCCACCCTTTAGTACAGTTCCTCATGCGGTGGTGACCCCCAACCGTAAAATTATTTTTGCTGCTACTTCATAACTGTAGTTTTGCTACTGTTATGAGTTACAATGTAACTATCTGATATACAGCATATCTGATATGTGTCCCCTTTGAAAATGTCCATCGACCTCTACCAGGATGGCTGCTCTAAAGTTACTAGTACCTTTCCAATTCAGCCATCAGCTCGGGAACCAAACACAGCATGTGAACCTGTGGGAGACATTTGATATTTAAACCATGACTCTCACTCTATGAGTTTAGACAGAGGGGTCGTAGAGTATATGCGCCATTTACCCTGCCTCAGAAGTCTCATGCACTCCTTTCCTTTCCCAGCTCCTGGTGACCTCCGTTTTTTCTTCTTGTTGTCTCTACAGTTTTGCCTTTTCCAGAATGTCACACAAGTAGAATCCTACTCCCTTCTAAAGCACCAATGGTGCCTCTTCTGCCCCAATGACCATAGTTCATTTATCCATTCACATCTTGCTTGCTCCAAATTACCACTGGGGTGGGAAAAGCCATAAGCCTCTTTAAACTTTGCTCTTTACGGGACATTTTTGTCTTTCCCACCTGGTCCCTTTCCAGGGAGGCTATCCTCAACTCGCTAACTTGGACCTGTTTTGGTGAGGAAACTCGTTGAAGAGTTGCGAGCTGGGGTCATTGTTCCTGAGAGGGGGAATTCTTCTGAGGATCAGGATATGGGGGTGGTCTGCCCACTAGGGAAACCTCCCCTGGGCTCTGAGCTCACCTTGCAGTCAGTGACCCAAGTGCGAATTGTTATGTAAGCAACCAACACTTACCTGTGTGTAGAAATACATGTTTTTGAATTCCATATAATCTGAGCCCCAAACAAGGCCGTTGACTGTAGATTTCTGGAGCTTCGTTGAATGGGATCAGGGACTTCATTTACTGAGGAGAAACCAAGGCTGTTTTCTTCTATGCTTTCTTTTGTCACAGTGTTACTTTTTTAGCTCAGGTGGAAGTAACATTGTGTAGCCTAGACTGACCTCAAATTTATACCAGTTCCCTTACCTCACTCAGTTTTCTAAGTGTTAGGATTGCAGGTGTTAGTCACTGCACCGGCTAACCAAGGGCTTTGATGCCGGCTGTGATATGTGGCCAGATTGGCAGAGAGGACCATATTGTCCTGTAGTTAGCAGTGTAAATGTCACTTTGTGGTGACATGTTTGCTCTTCAGCAAGGTTCTATGTTTAAGCTATGTTTGTAGAGGATTACTTTCCTTACCCCAACAATAGACCCAAAGGGAATTATTATAGGTGTGTACCGTGTAATGATGCGTTAGTCAACACTGGGCTGCACATCTGATGGTGGTCCACCAGCTTGCGTCATCTGGTGCTAGTGCCGTGGTCCGGGTTGTGCAAGCACACTGTATGGTATTTACACAGTGACAGGCCTGCATCACCACGTTTCTCAGAGTGAGTCCCCACTGTGTATGGTGCAGGGCTACAGGATACTCTTCTGAGATACTGCGTTTGTTTTAAGTTAATACCAGATTTAAAAAAAAAAAACAAAAAACAAAAAACAAACTACCCTTTTGATTCTCCCAGAGTCAGTCCATCTTGTGTTGTAACAGATAGAATAGACCTAGTACATCTCTGGAGTGAAGCTGAACCGGTTTGCCCTTTCATCTGACTGGCTGTAGCCTGTTGCTTGCTATGGAACGTGGAAGTCTGGCATCGGTCCTTTGTGTCCTTCACAGGGTTTAGGTTAGGCCTGTGTACCATGAGGACTCTTTGCATCTTTAAAGCAAGAGGCTATCTTCCCATGGTCCTTGATTGGCCCTGGGATGATGGGCCTGAGTCAATGGGGATACGCAAGTGGTTCACTTGAGTTAGAACTGGTGAGATTCCTTGGGAAACCTGCTTCTGCGTTCCATCCCTGTGACTCCGGACAGTAGCCAACCTGAGGTAGAAGATCCCCTGCTGACCCTTATAGTTTGGTGAGTTCAAGCATGCATATCTGTTGGTTGAGGTCTACTCTGGTCATAGGACACTAATGGGGTGTCTGCGTGATGTAGACCAGGGACGTTGGGAAGGCCAGTAGGTGCCACCTGACCTCTTTCAGACAGGTTGTTACCAGTGGGGAAGGGCACTGAAGATATCAAAACAGATTCCATTTTTGTGATGAGAATAACACACACACAACCATTTGCCCTAGGCTCCCATAGAACAGGGTCTTAGAGGTCTTGGGTCTAGAGAAGGGGAGAGAACTCAAGACCAGCTATTGGTGAGCACATGTCCTTCAAATGCAGATACTCGGTGAATATTTTTCTGCCTTCTGACTATATGAATTTTGTGACAGGGTGACTTATTCATTTCTTCTGGCCTTACCCTTTTTGTTGAGATCAGAACTGCAAAATGGGAATTCCTCTGTGTTGCTATCTGGAACAGTCTCAAAATTTTAGAACACACACACACACACACACACACACACACACACACACACACACACACACACACACCACACACACAAAACCTGGGTCTGATTTCTAGTTCTACCTTGTGGTACTGACGTCTTCCATGAGATTAAGGCAAGAACACCTTCCCTTTGGGCTGGTGAAAAGGACTTAAGCCCCCTTGTTAGCCTAGGGCTGTGGCTTCTGTGGGAGCACTCTCTTGTTCCTCTAGATGTGCTGTGTATAGACACCTCCAGTGTCCTCGACTGAGGGAATTTTCGGAAGCATGGTAATCAGGCACTTTCATGGAGTGCTGGCGATCAGTAGCATCAGATAGCGAGGCAGGAAAGGGCAGTGCGCTTTCTCATTCTTCTTGAGACTACTGTCTGCTCCTCTCATTTAGAGGGCTCTCTCTGGGTGCTTCTGGAGACTGGAGTCAAAGATCTTGGTCAGTGGCATTTGCACTGTGGCATCTTAAGGCTTCTGTCAGGCTGCCTGTGGGACTGCCCACACCCGGGCTGCTGCCCCTTTCCCTGACCCTCAGGATACTGCCTTGTTGTCTGTCTTCTCAGCCCTTCCAGGAAGACTTTTGTGATCCTAGTCCACCAGTTCTGAAGCCAGGGTGACTGCCTGATTGGATTCTCAGCTGCCTGTAGGCCAGGGTTTCTTGCAAGTTCCTGAAGAGCAGGCCTCTGCCCCTTTTTCAGAGGCGTGTGGGTCTGTGATCGTGTCAGTCAGTGTTTGTTCATGTGTGCCAGTGTTTGTCCGTGTCTGTGTTTTTTTTTCCCCACAATATGTATGAACCTCTACTCTCCCAGGGACCAGCTAGCATTCTGTTTTTCCAGTCCAACCCGGCTTATTGGTAATACTGCTGTGTGGTCTCCAGTTATCTGGCTTTTCTCTACAGGCCTGACTGAACTTGCATGGTGAAGGTTTGCAGCTTCTGGGTGCAGAAGGCTGATTGGTGACGTTGGCTGGCTTCCATAATGAAAACATAACCTCCTGCACCATCAGCTAGCTACCCGAGTTCATTATCAGCTTGGGAAATTCTTGTAATCACATTTAGCTCTGACTTCTATCTCCCTCCCACTTTCTGGTCTCAGGAGCACTGCCTCCTGTCTTGAACCTGTCCTGGTATCTTACCATTGACACTGGCTTTCCTATGAGGAGTACTTGTCCTCTTTCTGCAAGATTCCCATGTGAGCTAACATCTCATTCAACAACCTCCGTCATCTCCCCCCATGAATGAGCTTCTTGCCCCCCATCCTTGGGATTACTGTTCATGTTTGGAACTCGACCTACCAGGAATGCCTCCCTGATTTCTGCTTTCTTATGTGTGTCTCCCTTACTTCTAAGCCCTAGTCCAATGACACCTCTTGTTCCTTCTCTCCTGATCCCATACATTGTCTTTACAAGTGAGAACCCCACTTGTGGCTGTCTTATCTACCCACTCTTCCCTCTACCTCTAGTGGAGGCCTTTTCCCTGCCCCTCAGGCTGGGCACAGGTGGAGGAACACATAACCAGGAGGATGTTATTTGTACATATTTGAGGTACTGTGGAACCTATCAATGTGTTGCCCAAGGATGCACATCTCAGAGGTGTCCTGACAGTCTTGAGAATCTCTGGTCCAGTCAGGGGTCTTTCTTCTAGTGTCTTCCCAGTATTGTCTTCCAGAGCCTAAAGTTAGGCTGGGAGAGGTATTCCGAGCACCTTCTCCTACCCGAACGGGACTTCTCTGTCCTGACTAAGCAGGAGACCTTAGTGGTATTTTTACAGGCTTGTGCTTTCGAGAGTGGATCCTCCTAGACGGAGGACTGATCGGGTCCTACATCTTTAGGGTGTCTCTGTGTGTCTTCCTCCTCATAAGATGTTCAGATACTTCACTTTGCCTCCCTGCCTCCCGGCCACGCCCATACCCCAACACTATCCTGTGCTGTTACTATGTCTGACTGTGGACAGCCAGCTTGTTGGTCATGACTCTCCTCGAGATGGGGTGTACTCCATGTAGAGGTTTATGGTCCTGATGCTGCTGTATTCTGCTCCAGCCACTTCTGGAGTAATATTTTGTAAGAGAAGCCATCCCGCCCACACACAGACACACGGAGACAGACAGACAGACACACCCTGCCACACCTCTTTTTCGGCAGCAGGGCTGAAATGACTGTACACACCAGTCTCCAGAATGTTTTAACTTGCAAAATCAAGCTTCTGTTTACAAGGCTCTGCTACTTCTGTAAAGCAGTTAATTTTAGGAAGGGATTCAGGAAGTAGCCACCCCCATGTTCCCCTGAACATAGAAATAGCCCCAGAGCTTCCTTCTTCCCTCCTCCCAGGGGCAGCTGACAGAGCTTGTTTTTGTGTGTTTCCAGACTTTTGACTCACCTGAGAATTCCCCGAGACTTTCTGAACCAGTGGGTGGGTCAGCAGGGGAGGGCACAGGAGGATTTCGGGGTTTTAGCTCTCGAATGTTTGTTACTCTAAATATCTCCCTGCTTACCGGATCTTAGGACAATAAATACTCGCTGAGCCTTGGGGAAGGCTGAGGGAGCTGAATGAATGGAATGTAGAATGTAGGGTAAAATCTGCAATTCCAGTCTTACTGTAGATTTCCTTCTTTTGCATTTGAAGAGCACCACGTGTAGCTTGTGACCCCATTGGAGGTTCTGTGTGTGGCCTGACCTTGAAGGTCTTGAATGGGGTCAGGAGAAGAGATTGACAGGGCTTGTTTATCGTTGATTTTACAGGGCTAAACATTGAACCCAGAACCCCCACCTGCTAGGCCAGCACTGTGCTCGACTTTGTGGGTTCCTTTAAAGGAGACTTCTTGGGCCCGGAGGCCTGGTTAGCTGGGACAGAGGTGGCTTGTGAGTAATTCTTTATGGTGTGCTATCCTAGAGAGATGGCTTTGACAGGGTTGAGAGAACCCTGGTGGATGATTAGTGTTGGATGGTAGGTTAATGTCAGATGGTCTGAGGTGACAGTTGTTTGCAGAGAGTATGAAATAAAGATTTAACTAGTCAGATATGAAATTACGGTTACGTTTACTTTAATTCTTAAAAGACGTGTCTTATCTTCCATTATGTGTCCTTGAACACGTCTGTCTGTGTGTACGCACACGTGAGTGCAGGTGCCAACGGAGGACAGAAGAGAGGGTTGATCCTGTGGAGCTAAAGTAAGTGGTAGTAACTAGACTATCGCTGTTGAAACTGAACTCAGATCCTCTCCAAGAGCAGTATGTGAACTTAATCATTGCACTGTCATTACTTATTATTTATTTACTTATTTACTTTATATTACATTATTCTTAGACACTTTGTAGAAAAATGTCTTAAAAGAAAACTTCCCATAGTATCCTGATTTAAGTTGAATGCCGGAAGATGCTGCAATTTCTTTTTAATAGTTGAGTGTCTTGCCCTGGAAAATGGTATTTGATTAACCACTGTGAATGGCTAGTGTGTGAAGGAATGAATTAATGAATGACAGGAGGTTGAGACCACTGAACCAAGAAGAGTTGGAGATGTGACCGGTAGCTCTCTGTCTGTATTTAAGATGCTGACTGAAAGAGACCACCTCCCCTGTGGAAAGCCTTTGAATTGTGAGAACCAGCCCCTTCTGTGGCGTTAGGCACCTTCTCTCTATCATCAGCCAATGGTCATTCATTGTAAGTCAGCTACGTGACCAGGGGAGCCTGCCTGATAGATTCAAATGGAAATCTCAGATTCTGCATGGCTGCGGCAGAAGCTTATGGGAGCTGCTGCTTGACTGGGCCTCAGCCCTTTACTTATGGGAGGGCCCTTTCCTGGTGGACAGTCTGGTGAACATGAAGCCCGTGTGGGAAGTGCACAGACCCCCCTGTGGACGCTGCAAATGCAGCTCAAGCCTTGAGAAACAGCCATCCTTCCTTTGAGCTTTTCTTTGTGAGGAAAAGGGAGTGAGTTGTTGGCAAATGACAGGTTAGGGGTCAGGATATTTGTACAGGAATCTCCTAGAAAGTATACAATGTACTCTGTCCTGGAATCGGGTCGGGGGCCTCATTCTTTCCTCCCTCTTGACTGCACCCCTTGAGCACAGCCATTGCTGTATCACTTGTGTTTGGCTGAGGGGTTACAGCTGCCTTTGGGGGAGGCCGGAAGGAACATATTCAGATCTCTAGCTCTCTCTAGGCAGAGTTGTCCTGCTGACATTCCGTCTTGGAGTGGGAACAAATCCCTTTATTTATAGTTGCTGAAAGATCAGATGTGACGTTGTCTGCCAGAGGACAAAAGGAGGGGGGGGGTGGGGTGTTGCTGTAGGCCTGCCTGTCCACCTGGTAGTGCTGGCTTCCTTGCAGCGTGGCACGTGGTTGTATCCATGGATGTGCATGCAGGAAAAACAACAGTTGCAGCCCCTTAAGCTTTGGCTTCCCAAATTCCACCATATTTACTTTGGGCTTATTGGCTCCCAGCACTTAGGAGGCGAGGCTGGAGGATTGCTGTGAATTTGAGCCTAGCTTGGGCTTCAGAGTGAGTTTTTAACCCTCCTACTTTCCCATGAGAAGGAAGATTAGAAGGAAGAAGAAGGAGGTTTTAAACCAGCGTACTTCATTGGAAATAATAGGTCACAAGTCGAACCAGGAAAACATCAGATTCAAGGGGGAAAGGATTGCTGCTGCCTCTTTTAAAGATTTATTTTATTTATATGAGTACACTGTTGCTGTCTTCAGACACACCAGAAGAGGGCACGAGATCCCATTTCAGATGGTTGTGAGCCACCATGTGGTTGCTGGGAATTGAACTCAGGACCTCTGGAAGAGCAGCCAATGCTCTTAACCACTAAGCCATCTCTCCAGCCCTGCTGCCTCTTCTAAAAAAATATTTATTTATTTTTACTTAGTGTATGTGTTTGCCTGCATGGATGTATTGGGTGTGTGCATCTGGGGAAGCCAGACGAGGGTGTTAAATCCCCTGGAACTGGAGTTACAAGTAATTGTGAGCCTTGATATGGGTGCTGGGAACTGAGCCCTGGTCCTCTGCAAAGGCAGCCAGTGCTTTTAACTGCTGAGTCATCTCTCTGTCTGCATTGATGACTGACTTTGCAAAAGACCCTGTGTGGTGCCATTGTCTCTGAAACACAAGAGCCTCAAGTGAGGGCTGGAGGGATAGTGCAGGGTTCTTTGACATAGAGCTAATTGAACACCTTTCCCTTTTCTGTTAGACAGGCTTTCACTTTGTAGCCCTGGCTGGGCTAGCTAGCAACTGCTGAGTAGTTCAGGCTAACCTTGATTTGACACGGTTCTTGCCTTTGCCTCCCAAAGCTGGGCTTAAAGACCTGGAGCACTGTGACTGGCATGGCAGTCTTTCCTAACTACTTAAAATGTGAGTCACCAATGCCAGCATTCTGTATTTTTAACTGTTTTCTTAGCTGGTGACACATTGCTGGGGACACGAGGAAGGTTCTGGGGAAGTGTGGCTGTTGGTATCAGGCCTGTTTTTTTTTTTTTTTTTGGTTCTTTTTTTCGGAGCTGGGGACTTAACCCAGGGCCTTGAGCTTCCTAGGCAAGTGCTCTACCACTGAGCTAAATCCCCAACCCCTAGGCCTGTTTTTTTTTTTTTTTTTTTTTTGCTGTGGAAATGTGTCTACTTATTTTGAAGCAAATACAGTTTGATCCTTGGCATCTTAAGTGGGGAGAATGGCTTTACAAGGATTACTCTTTCTTCGATGAAGCTGGATATATTAGCTTTAGCTTTTCTCTTCTGGTTCTTTAGCAAGCATTTTGCCTATTATCGTGTGATCTTTGTTTTTCTGCTTCTGGAGATAAGACAAAAGAACTTGGTAAGTGTTGGCTTAAGAGTTTATAGCCAGGGCCCTGGAGTTGCTGGATGTTGGGAGTCTAGGATGGGCCTGTGTGCCCGAGAGCCTGACATGCTTGGCCTTGTCCTTGTCCTTGTTCATGCATCCTGACCTCATACTTTTGGATAGGCTAGTTCCTTGGTTAAATGGTCCTGTCCTAGGGTCCCTATTAGACCTTGAGTCCCATGAGTGTCCTGGGAAGGGGTACCTTTCATGCCCTTTGAGAATTCTCAGAATTCACATTTTGACTTCTGATATGGGGGAGCAGAGGGGCTGCAGAACAGTGTTCTGGTTTTTTTAATTCTGTTGCATTCTCCTACAAGCCCCATATGGTTTGCCCGAAGCATAAGAAGACCTAAGATGCCTTCCAATAGCTCTTTCCCCTAAAACTCACAAGCACAGAGAGGTTGGAGAGGACACGGAGGCTAGGCTCAGGCCAGCCAATCCCAGAGCCGCTGGCGGGGACTTGCTGATAACTGTGCCAGGGGCACGATCTTCCCTAGTCTCCCTACCTTTAAGGGAGACAGCTCCAATTCCCGTAATTTCACCACTTTTCCTCCTAGCTTGGTGCCTTGTCTGTGGCAGGCAGCCCTGGGGTTTAATTGTGTCTGCTTTGCTGGCTTGTTTCTCATGGGGATTAAAGCACGCTAAATTGGGCTTTCCCACTTAGTGGCTAACAGGGCTTCTTGAGGAATGTGAGCCTAATTAAGGATTCCAGGGTCATGCCTAGCAAAGAGGTCCCAGGAGCAAAGGTAGAGAGGGCTTTCATCCTTGGAAAGGTTAACGAAGTTCTGCAGCCTGCATTTCATGCCCCTGTCCCTGAGGGTCCCTTGTTCTTGCAGACTCCTTGGGGAGCTTGACCTTGACATTCCCGCCTCAGGCTTTGGAATTGTTCAAGGAGCGGCCTTGAATGAAGAGACTTGTTGCTGGTGGGGGTCTAGTCCTGCCCGACTGGTGTTCTGAGAATGCTTTGGGTCTCGGAAACCTTTGATAACTAACTGTTAGACCGAACCATATTTCTTCAAGTTCATGTGCTGGAATCTTGACTCTAGGACATGGCTGTGTTGATAGGCATGGTCTCTTAAGAGGTCAAGTTCAAACAAAGTCACTAGAGTGGGTCCTAATCCCATGTGACCTTTCTTCTCCTAAGAAGACTCAAGATATAAATAGGCAGGTGAATGACCGCATGTGGGAGCGAGGAGAGGACAACTTCAAAGAAGGGAACAGTCCTACAGACCTCAGTCTAGATCCCTCAGTTGGCCTCCTGGGTCGAGGAAATAAAAGTCTCTATTGTTTATAAAAACCCTGTGTCTGTGGGGCTTCATTGTGGCCCCAGCAGTCTAGCATGGGCAGCATTTAAATAGAGTGTCCTGTTCTTTATGTGACAGCATCAAGGGATGAGGAACTTTTCTCTTGATTCACCTCCTCCATTTATAGTGAGTGATAATCCCAGTCATAAAAACAGTTGAAAACTCACCTTTTCTAAAGCTAATACAATGGGCCTGTTCACTGGTTAGTGATGTTTACGGTCAGCCGTAAAAGCTATAAAGTGATAAAAACTGCCTCTTGGAAAAATTCTCTGCCTGGATGCTGCTCTCAGCCTCTATGTGAGGTGATGCTGCTCTCAGCCTAGATGTGAAGTGACCTGACCCATGTTGCACTCTGGATCTCAGTGGCTAGCAGCTGGGGACCGAACCCAGGGCCTTGCGCTTGCTAGGCAAGCGCTCTACTGCTGAGCTAACTCCCCAACCCCTAGGTGGCTCTTTCTTTAAGCAGGCAACTGCTTTCTCTCCCACCGGCAGTGCAGAGGTGGCTAGTGGCCAGTCTTTTTCCTTTACTCCTTTGTCTTGTACCTGAAAGGTTCTTGGTGGATTTATTGGAAGTTACCTGCATTCATTTATTGATGCATTTGTTCTGGTGCTGGGGGGGTTAAACTCAGGGCCTGGTGCGTGCGGAACTCTGCCAAATTGTCCCCCTAGCTCTTGTGTGCTCTTACCGAATGACTGATGGCTGATTCTCCTTTCAGATCTCCATGCATGCATACTTGATGCCCACTTGAGAGAGTTCTCCTATGGGCAGAATCATCTAGAGAACAAATAAGAAAGAGGGCCAGTAGAGAGAGCAAGCACCCAGGCTTCCACTGTAGTAATAACGAGTAAAAACACGCTGGGAACCTGAGGGCTTGTCTCTCCATTCTTCCAGGCTTCTGTGATGGTCTAGAAAGCTCATTCACAGGACCCAACAGGATTGGAATTTTTGATGATTCACAAGGTTGATTGCAAACTTATCTTTATTCTGTGTAGTAGCATGGAGTGATTTTAACCATGCATCTCCTAGAGAAATTGATGGAAAAGTAATCACTCTTGATACGACTTAGCCAAAATGAAATTTAATTGAGCACGACAACCAGGGTTGAATTCATAGTTTGATTGTGTGAGTGAGAAGAGAAAGATGAGAGTCTGCAAACAGTAGGTTCAACGGGCTTGTCCTTTCTCTCTTTGGGGACTTTGATCTCCTGAATGATCCTCTCCTAGTACCAGAGACTTCTGCTGCTATAGTGAGGGGCAGAGGCAGCTGGTTGTGGCTGAAACTTTCTTTTTCAAAGTACACGTCCCTTGTTGGTTAAAGCTCTACCTTTTGTCCAAGGTTCAGGACTACAGGAATCTGTGGTTACCCTGATAGAGGTACACATGGACATACACACAGACATGCACACATTCTGACATAGAAAACACACTCACATATTCCTCCAGGGCATGCATGTACACGCACATACACACATGTACACATCCACATACTTAGTGACTGTGTCACACATCAGAAGTCTCTCACAAGACCCTCAGACTTTTAGTCATATGGACTTTCATGTCAACTCACATATTTCTCAAAAAAAAAAAAAAAAAAGGTGGGGTGTCTATCATACATTCTAGACAAGCTTTATACCACAGAGCCCAACCCCACCCTCCTCCTAGTCTCTGCATTTTAAATACGCACACTGCCATTGGCCTGTGTAATTACTATCAGGTCATAAGCCCCTCCTGCTTCCTTGATGACCCGCTGGCTTGGAGACAAGGTTATCAATGTCAACAGGCTCCTGGTATCCACATAGCCAGGTGTGGGTTGGACGTAGCCTTGTTTGTTTATGGTTGTCCTTGGTAACCACAGATTAGGCCACAGACAAAGCCAAGTAAAGGCCATAAAATGGCTCTCAGGCAGGTTCCTCAGAGGGGCCCTGGTCAGGTCAAGAGACGGACACGAGTCCCAAGATCTATTGCTCGTAGCGTAGGGCGCATAGCTCTCTTCTGGGATTTTCTGTAGCTGCTAACCCTGACCCTTTACTGCCATCAGGAGGAGGAAAGGCAACTAGGACCCGCTGGGTGTATTTTGTGGGATCCAACGTGGGACAGTCCTTCTTGCTTTAACTTCCCACGCACTAGGCAGAATGTGCTGAGTTTCTGTGTCGGTAGGGTTCAGGACAAAGACCTGCAGACAGGCGTGGCTTATGGAGGACGTGTTTATGGAGCTGATTTGAGCCTGCACATGCGTGGCCCCATGAGGCTGTGTCCTGGGGTTTGGCGCTCAGTCTGCAGTCCTCTAGTCTCCACCCTTCTGAAGTTTGCTCCGTCTCCATGATGCCATGCGCTGGCTGGTAGGTGCGTATTAGGGGCCAATCCCAGAAGGAGGTGTCTTAGCTCAGAGATTCCTGCGTAGAAACATCCGTAGGAGCATACCCGAGGATGGGTTGGTACTAGGCAGGCCCTTGTCCCCGTGCCCTGTGTTGGTGTCTGCTACTCAGTTTTCAGTCCAGCTTGTGGCCTTGGATGGATATCCCGAGATGTCCCAGGTGCACAGTGTTTCCCTCAGTGACACGCCAAGGGGTAGAGAACCAGAGCGTTAGATCAGAGTTGCAGGAAGATGGGGAAGGTGCCATCTGGACCCTGGACGGACAATGAGCTGTCTTTGTTCTGTCAGCTGGACCACTGCCTGCCTGTCACTGGACTATGCCTTTATCCTCAAGAGATAGAGTTGGGGAGGTGGGCAGGTGGCTCCACAGGTCACTGGGGCAAGAACGGTGGTGGCTATGAGCGCCAGATCTTTGTGGGCTCCAGCGAGTAGAAAGAAGTCTGGAGAAACTGTGTCCTGCTTTCTAGTCAGGGTGGACGGCGGCTGGAACCTGCGAGCCCACAAAGATAACCAAGAAGCCCAATCAGAGGGCTGCTGCTGGGTGTCCACGTTCCTTCATGCCTGGTTGACTGTCAAGAACCAAGAATGGGAGCATCCTGAGAGATGCAGCGTGGTTCTGACCATGGTCAATTACTGTCCTTACTCTAAACCAGAAATAAACTGGAAATACCAATTATATCCAGGTATCTCCTATCCTGGTGTCTGGTCATAGCTACATCAGAAGGACATGTCTTGATGTGTATTCTTCTCTGGCCTAAACTCTTTGTAGATCAGGCTGGCTTCAAATTGACAGATTCTTTCTCTATCTCCCAAGGTCTGGGATTAAAGATGTGTGCCCATGCCAACCCCTTAACCACGTTGTTTTTAAAACTCGAGTTTCTGGTATGGCTGGGAATTTCTCCCACATATGCTTCTGGTCAGTTACTTGACAATATTGATAAACTATATTTAGGACAGTTTTTAGTTTATAAAGTTAAGCATTCGTTTGGTATATTTAAAATCTGTCTACTATGTAATGCTTGGTGAGTCAACATCAGTACATCGTTAACTAAAGTCCACAAGCGTATAATTCACACAGGGGGTTCATTGGGGTGTTGGTCCTTCTGTGGGTTTGGACTCTTGTTAGTGACGTGTGTACCCATCGTGACGGTACCAGTCAGAACAGTTGAAGTGCTCTCAACATTGTCCGTTTTTCCTCTTCCTCTTCTCTTCCCTCAGCCCCTGAGGACCACACACATTTTCCTCTTTCTATAATAACTTTGCACTCTCTAAGATATTGTAGTTGGAACCATGCAGCCTTCAACTTAGCAACGCACATTTACTGTGCCTCTGTCTCTTCATGTGCAGTTAGGCCTTTTCTGCCTCCCGATGAGTAGTATTCCGTGTTGTGGACTACAGGTGACATCCCGAGGCAGAGGCTGATTGCTCATACATTCCTTACCATCGTGACTATGTCCCAAGGCCCCAGGATGCCTGTGTGCCCCAGTAGAGACTTGCTGGGGTGGAGTGAACCATGGATTTTTTATTAACCATGAGTTCAGTTCCCTTTGTTCGGTGTCATCACAGGCCCATATGGTTCTAGCATCAGCATCCTCTGTGTCCCACTCCAACGGTTAGTTTTCACTTTGTGCTTGTCTGTTGCCTTCTCCCCCCCACCCCCCGTCAAAATCTAGTCTGTACATGGGAAACTGAGAACACACAGATCCGAAACGCGTGTTTCTGCTGCGAGCACAGAAGAGACGAAGGTGTACTTAGAGGAAAGAGTGAGCGAGAGCCAGAGGACCCCTCTCTCTGCCAAGAATGTGAGTCAGCATCCTGGAGGAATAATGGTGTGTCCCAGACAGATGGGTGGGCGTGTGTCACATAGCTCTTGAGAAACCTGAGCAAGATAAGCCTGTAAGTAGTGTCCGCATCGGAGACCAAGGTCACTGCTACCTGCAAATGTGCTCCAAATTGGAAACCACAGTGACTGGGCAGCCTTCCTTTCCACAGTATCAGGAAACTCTTTAAAGAAAGGGAATGACCCAAGGGGTCTGAAGTGGGCGAGTCAGGAGAAGGCTGGGGCGAGTGATGCAGGTCACAGGAACAAGGTCCTCAGCAGCCTCTCAGACAAGCGTGACTCACACAGGGACTTCAGCTCTGGACACAGCGGTCTCTGCCTGAGCACTCTTCCTCTCGCAGCTGCCCTGAAAGCAAGGTGTTGTTCTCAGTTGAGGTCTTACTTGCTTTTCTCTGGAAGCTTAGCGAGCTGACTCTGGGGGAGTTGAAGGGAAGCCCTCTCCACTGTTTCAGGAATAGGTACATTCAGACTATGCGTTCAGTTTCCCATGTGTAGATAGTTCAAGAGAAAGGAGCCCATTTTGAAGAGGAAAAAAAAAAAAAAACATCTGTAACTGTGAATGTGAACACTCTGGGCAGGTTGAATCCACCCTGCAGAGCCCTCCACCTTCTCTGGGCCCCACGTCTCATGTTCCCCAATGAGGAAGGATTTAGCTGGGGGTACACTGACCGGTTGTTTGACATTCGAGGTGAACTTCTGTTTTTATGAGTGATGTGCAGATTTAAAAACAAACCATTGTGGACGGCTGTGTCATAGCTTCTTTTCTAAAACTCTCAGAAGGGACTCGAACTTCCTCAGAGTTAGCAGAATGTGGATTTTTGTTGACTCCAGATACTGTGACACGGCCCCAGCCTCTGGAAACTGCTTTAGGTACCTTGGCTGCTGCCCGAGAACCCCTCACTCATGTCTCTTTTCCCTTTTAAGGTGGTGACTACCTGTTCTGCACAAGTCCATCTGGACCAGGTAAGATTTTCAGATTCCTTTGGGGCTCGGGTATGATCAGCCGGGATGGTCTCAGCACAGCCTGTGTCTTCCGTGGGGATTTTGTTTTTGTCAAGATAGGAAATCCACCTGATTGGTGGTGCACACCTTTGGTCTCAGCACTTAGGAGGCAGAGACAGGAAGAGTTCAAGGCCAGTATGGTGTACAAAGTGAGTTCCAGGATAGCCAGGGACTACATAGAGGGACCCTACCTCAAATAAAACAAAGTTAGCAAATGCCCTGTGCTCTTTTGTAGTGGCAACCTATAGGACCAGTAGCATTTACCTTTCGGGCTTGGACTTTAGGTACTGACTTATCTTCAGTGACAGTAGAGTGTCCTAGGGTGGCATTCACCTCTGACACAGGCCATGCCTCTATCTCACTGAAAGTAAACACAGCAACACTTTCTCTGTGACTTGTCATTGGGTGAGTGTAAGAAGTTTCCCCTTGCTCCTTGGCGGGTTCTGCATTGAATGTCATGACAACCTGCTCTTTGTCTCTAGTGACTTCTTAACTTGCAGCAGGCCTGTGAACTAGGACGTAGGAGACAGGCAGCCGGCATTACCACCAGTCAGGAGGGGTCCTGAGGAGGCCCCTGTGGTGTCTGTTGGAGTTGCTTGGGGGGGATACACACTGTCCCAGCGTCACTCGTGAGGGAAGGCAGCGAGCCTGCCACCTCCAGAAAGATGCCTTTCATGTGTGTTGCTTGACTTTTGCAAACTGGATGGGGTCATGGTGCCACTCTGCTCTCCCATAGGTAGCACCTGACGACTCAGTTGGGGTCTTTCTTGTTTTCCTACTGTCGTGTCTTTCTGGACGGAGCCCGGAGATCTCTAGACACGAGGCTGGTTCTGTCTTGTAGAGTAGAGCATTCTGAGACCTCGACGGAGAGGCAGCACACCAGCCTCGTTCCCTTGAAGAAGCCAAGTTAAGATCCTGGCCTCCGTGCTGAGGCTCCGTCTCCTGTTTTCAGTGAGGATGGTGGTGCCTGTGACCTAGCTGGCAGCCGAATGAAAGCAAAGGGATGTTGGGTTGGCACGTCACGGATGCCTCATTCACAAGATATCCATTATGCTCGCATTCCTTTGAATGCTCTCACAGGTCTTTTCCCTCTGAGAATGTAAGCTGTGCATCTGAGGTCATCGGAGGGATTTCTGCCAACTGTAAGGACCGTGTCAGAGTTCCAAGGCCAGAGTACCTCAGGCTCACACCCAGGCTGCCCGTGCTGGTTTCAGGGCACTGCCACCCACCCACTCCCCTTCTCTGTGAGCCCCATAGTCAGGGTCTCGAGACACATCTATGTGTGTGTTATGTATGTATTTGCTATAAGTGTATGGTATATAGATGTATGTATTATGTCTACCTATAATTAGTATGTTTCTATGAGTGTGGCATTACACGTGTATTCGTTATATTTGTATGTATATGTCTTACGTTTGTAAATGTTGTGTTTGTTTATATTTTCCCCATGTTTGTATACCGTGTATGATTACTGATCACCATGCCTGTGAGTTTGCACGCGCGTATTTGTGTAACCTGTATGCATACACTCATTTGTGTCATAGATGCGATTTTTATGTGTACTTGCTTGTGTGTATACCTGTATTCATATTCATAAACATACAACGTGCATTCCTCAATGCCGGAAACACATTCTGAGGGCCTCCCTGCTAGGTGGTATTTACACAAACTGCCTTGGTGGAGTGGCCAAGTGTGATGGCATAGCTGATGCTTAATTTAAAAACTGTTTTAAGCTTCTTTGGTTAACCACTAACACTCAGACACACACATTGGCTGAGGCTACCCTGGGGTTTAGGACATCATTGCCATGATCCTCTGCATCAACGTGTTGTCCCCCTGGGAAGCCTTTTGAGGCAGGCTGGAACTCTCACCTCCTGTGGAAGCCAGACCCCTTAAACCTGCCCGAGGCAGTTTCATAGTTAACCATTAAAAAGAAGAATGAATGAGGGGTCTGGGGAGATGGCTTAGTGGTTCGGAGCACTGGCTGCTACAGTAGAGGACCTAGGTTTGGTTCTCAGCACCCACATGGTGGCTCAGAACCACCCATAACTCTAATTCTAAGGGATCCAATACCCTCTTTTGGCCTCCTTAGGCGCTGTACATACCTAACGTACATATACACTTGCAGGGAAATATTCATACATGTGGTAGAAAATTAGGCTGAAAATATTTTTAAAATTTTATATATATAAATTATATTTATATATTTATAAATATATATTTTATATATTTAATATATAATAATATATTTAATATATAATAACATATATTATTTATATATTAATATATATATATATATATATATGTAAGTACACTGTAGCTTTCTTCAGACACACCAGAAGAGGGCATCAGATCTCATTACAGATGGTTGTGAGCCACCATGTGGTTGCTGGGAATTGAACTCAGGACCTCTGGAAGAGCAGTCAGTGCTCTTAACCGCTGAGCCATCTCTCCAGCCCCTACTTTTCTTTTTTTAATTAATTATTGTGGACTGTGCACCATTGAATGTGCACATGTTGATGTGTTAGGCTATGCAGTAGGTCAGCTGACCCCAACGTCACTATAAGCTCTGAGTGGCTCAGCGAATCACTGTGTTAAGGCAGCTGCCGAGTTTCCAGGTGGTAAGAGGCCATGCCTGTTCTGGTGAGACCGCCGTCTTGCGGGTAGTTTCTGGACTGGAATGTTATGTGGCATGTCTTTCTTTCTGTCTTTCTTTCTGCCTCTCTGTCTTTGTCTTCTTTGTCTCTGCCTGTGTGTGTGTGTCTGTGTGCTTTTCTTCAGAATAATCATGCGCATGTCAACTCCGTATTAAGTGCTCAGACTTTTGCAGACGGCTTCGTCCACAGACGGTTCTCCACATCAAAGAGATGGCTCTGATATTTCAGCTACTGGGGAGGGTGAGTCATCTGAATTGTGAAGACGATGCCTGTGAACTGGAGCTGATGCAAGGACCCCTGTGGATGTTCTGGTCAGGTCTTTGGCTGTGTATCTGACCTTCTTGTGGCCGTGTGTGGGGCCTATGTAGGTTTTTGCTGGGTTGTGTGGTGCCGTCTGTCCCCGTCACTTACATATTGATGGTATGCCAGCCTGTGTCTGCGCCATCAGTAAAGAAAGCACCCAATATTCCTTGCACTCTTGGCCCTGCGTGGGCGGAGAATAATCCTCTGGCGTTGGCCCTCGGAGTTGCATTGGCTCTAACATGCTTCCAGACGTCACCGTGAGAGCGCTAGACCGTGTGACTGGCCAGGTTACCTGGGAACAGTTTTCGTTCTCCTGGCTGTCATTCACTGTATCTGTACCTTCCTCTGTACCTGAGACTTTGTCTGTGAGGTCACTGCGAAGGCTCAGCAGAAGCTCCCCAAGGTCACTCAGACATGGCTCCTTTGCCTGCAGCTGTGTGTATAATGAAACTAGACGTCGTCGGTTGCTGGAGTCCTTGGAGCTTAGGCCCTAGCCAGGCTTGGCCATCCGTTCCCAACCTGTCAATTAAAGAGACAAACAATAGGAGAAGCCAGAGAAAGGAAACGTACTCGTGGTTCACAGAGGTCTGGTACCGCCCTTCTCCCCCAAGTCTGTTTTCGTGGGCACTGATAGGTTTAGGTTTAAGCAAAGGTTATGTAGTTGAGCTGTCCTAGTCAAGGTTGGCTATACCCATCTTCTTTGGCCTCTCCTCTCCTACAAGGTGGTCTGATGTTAGCAGAACTGCATAAACTCTTCCTGGGAGACACTTGTCCTCTGGCTGGCACTAGGCGTTAACTTTAGGCCTGCTCCCAGCATGAGTTTTCCTGGGGAAAAATTCTCATTCTCTGGGGACTATTGTCTCTGTAGTCCGATAGGCAAAGGGAGGGCCACTCTGGGCTCCTTAGGATATTTTCCCTCCTGTGGGGCTGATTACAGTGCTGCTTCTAGTGTTTGGTGTAACCCATGTGTAAAACAAGGAGCAGTCGTGTGCAAAACTGCCCACTTGGTAAAAGTGGAAGGGAAATGAGTGGCTATTTAGGGCTTCTCTGCTTCCTGTTCAAGGCTGGTGTCCGTCTCATGAGTTTGCAGACCGTGTCTGTGGGATGAACATCCTGGAACCAGTGGCTACAGACACTCCCAGGGCTCACTGCTCCTGGATGAACGTCAGCAGAGGTTCCAGCGTCCGTGTCCCCTGAGCCTTCTCATAGAATTCCTGGTCTCGGTGTCACCTGAGCTGACACACGTGTCCCTCTGGGATACTCCTGGCTTCCTCTGCATGTGACATTAGGGGTCCTGGTGACTCAGGTTCTGTGACTCAGCACGGCTCCAGCTTGGGGAACAGGTGGCCTGCGTGCCTCTGGGTATGGCATATGCAGCTGTAGCTGGCAGTTGCTTCTGAGGTTGGCCCCTTTGCCTTGTCAGTGCCTGGGTCCTGGCGCCTGTACCACCTGCTCTCCTGCTCGGTCCCGACACCTCCTGTGCTGCCTGCCTCTGTTTGGTGGGTGTGAACCTGCAGAGTTCACTTCATGTAGCGCATTTGGACTCTGAGCTGCCCGGGTCTGTGAGTCTCGGAGTGGTGCAGGCTTGGCGAGTGACAGTTTGGATCGCTGTGGCACACTTCGCTGTCCTGGACAGTAAGAAGGGCATGATAAGCCTTACCAGATGGACTGAGTGACAGCCTTTGATCAGTGACTGGCTCAAGGGACAGGGTTGCCTTTAAGGTTCATTTATTTGTGGGAACAAAGGTGCCTTCATGATGGAGGAGGAAGGACCTTTGGAATGGCTGCCAAGCGTTAACCTGCGATGCTTGGCTTCTGCTACTTTGCTGATAGCAGAGCCTGTTTGTCCTTCTGGCTTACGAAAGTTGGATGTGAGGTTGGCTTCATACATGAACTAAAAGGGTTAGTTGGTGTGATTAAGGCTAGAGGCTGGAGAGCGAACCTCTCTCTTCTGTAAAGTGATGACGTTGTTGATAAAGCAAGTGTGGTAGGTGGGCTATGAGATCCCTGAACACACACATACACACACACTCCCCCCCCCCGTGTGTGTGTGTGTGTGTGTGTGTGTGTACTTGTACATGTAAATGTGTGCATTTGTCATTGAGCCCTGTATTGTACAGGCTAGGCAAGTACTCCTTCACAGAGCCACAAAAGGGCTGTAGACATATGACCCTTTACCCATTTCTACTTTGAGACAGGATTTCACTAAGTTTCATAGGCTAGCCTTGAACTTGTGATCTTCCTCTCTTAGCCTCTGGAGCAGTGAGGACTGCAGGCCTATGCCACCAAGCCTGGCTGAAGGCTTGCATTTTGCATGTGGGGAGAGCGGGGGAGGAGAACATCTATTATGTAGGACATTGCAGAGGATGTGGACCCAGGTGGTAGGACATGTAATGACCCATGGCTGTCATCTGGTAGTCAAAGGTTTGCTTCATTGTAACTTCATTAGGACCCAAGGCAGTAAGTATGTGGAGAGGCTGATGTGGTTTTCAGAACAGTGAGGGGCCTTGGTGGTTTTATGATCTATTTCTGTCTATCCAAGGAAGTGGAAGTCTCAATGACAGGTGACAGGTTCTTTAGAAGCAGGGTCTGCAACTCAGCCGTTCTGCTGACTTGTACATACATGTACATGTATCTGGTCACATGTACACATAGGCACAGAATGTAACAGGACTTTTAAGTGTCATAGTAAGGTAAGCGGATCTGGTCCTTGTCCAGGAGGTGACACAGAGAGTCCTATGATGCGGATCTGAGTTCTTTTGCATAAAAGTCCCACTCTTCTGCAAAATGACGTGTAACCACTTTCCTGTGGGGTCCCTGTAAGAACTGAGGTGATGTTTTACAATTCAGTGCTAGCTGGGCATGGTGATACATGCCTTTAGCTTTCCAGCCTTTAGTAGGCAGAGACATGAAGATTTCTGTGAGTTTGGGGCTAGTCTGGTCTACACAGGGAGTTCCAGGACACTTAATAAGACCTGGTCTCAACAACAAAAACAAAAACAAAACAAAACAAAAACTTCCAAACAAAGAAACCAAACATATAAATGCACTGAAAATTCTCAGAGCTGCTCACGCCATACCGAATACCCAGGCTGAGTGGGCTGAGCCTGATTCGCTTGTTCCTTGAGTTGGAGAGGACAATGAAGCCTTTTACTTTTGTGGTTCTGCTGTTGACTTTATGTTGTTATCTTACTGTTTTGCTGCCCAGCGGGGAGAACCAGTCTGATGAGCTTTAGAGAAAATCTCTACTTCCGGAGGACAAGGGTATGGAGGTCATGTAGTGTTTAATGTCCAGCGGATCCTCTTTGGAGACAGGACAAGAAGCCTGGGATGGGGCAGCACTATCAGACAGGTGTATGCGTCTCTTGGTACCTGCCAGGATCAGATAGCCTACAGAGAAACAACCATGCTGTAAATGTGACCTCACGGCTTCCCACAGAAGCTCAGAGGCAAAGCACGTATTCTTGCTGCTTTTACTTCAAGTGCTGTCCAAGGCAGGTTTGTGTTAGTCACAGTGGAATTCTGATCTCAGATGCAGGAGAGCCTTTACCTGTGGAGCTACTGGGGTCCATGCCCATGACATGCTTCCCTAGGCTGCTTCTGATTGCTCATTTACCGATGACCTGTAAGGAACAGAGGTGCAGCTAGTCCAGTACCATACTGCTTACAGGGTGGCTTCATTCATAAAGGAGGCCTGGCCCACCTGGGTCCCTGCCTTCCCCAGGGTTGTGAGGCTTTCAGGGCAGTGGCAGCTGCAGGGTGCAGGTGCACGCACAGGTGCACACACAGGTGCACACACAGGTGCACACACAGGTGCATGGCTCTTCCTACTGCCAGGTTCATACATAGTGTGCCTTGCCGTTTCCCATGCTGCAAGGAGGAGAGGTTACACAGTATAGTTTTGAACTTACAGAGGCTTTGCTTTGTTTTGTTTAATTGGGGCGAAGCAAGTAGGCTGTGTCTGTGACATGTGACGTCAGGAGTCAGGGTCTATAGAAGCTAGCAGTGAAAGTTTTTCCAGAGCAGCCTTTTAAGAGTGGAGTGATGTTCTGGATGTTCAAGACGGGCATGTGCATGTGTCTGTACTGTGGTATGTGTGTTCATGCATGGTGTGCATGTTGGGGTGTGTGGGAGCATATATGTGTGCACGTGCACAGTGTGCGTGTGCACCCTGTGCTTGTGGTGTGTATGTGTTGGCACTTTGTTCAGTAAGGTTTGCTTAATTCCTCCAACCGCACAGAGAAACGAGATCAACATGAGGACAGACTGACTTACTTAGAAATCTGCTCGGGTTTCTTTTGTCTTTGCATTTCTACCACTGGTCATGGTAGAGTCTCTCCTAGGTCCTGAATTATTTCAAAAATAATTGTCTATCAAGTCGTTGAGGAGGCACTTGAGGTGAATGGAACAAGCTTACTTTAGCGGTTCTCTTATTTTGCTGTAAATTTAGCAGTAACAGATTTCAAAGCCACTCAAGTTTTTCATCTGTTGGGTATTGGAATTTGGTGAACCAGGTGCTGGGTGACCAGTAATCCAGGACAATGGAGTGGGTAGCCTTGTTCTCCAGGGCTGTGTGAGCATCTTCTGCAATGGCCTCTTTGTATACATGTATGGTGTCCATGCTGTAAGTCTAGGGACTGGACGGCTGTTGATTTCCTGCTTATGGATTGGATCTACCACATTGGTAAAAATAGTTGTAGGTTTCACATCGACGCTCAACTATTCCCGAGTAAGGTTAAAGTGCATACACAGCATTGGGTGTAGAAAATTAGGGAACCCTTGGGGACAGAGAGAGGATCTGGGGGAACTGAGCAGGCTGGGGTGGGATGGGTGAAGCCAGGGAGCAGGCTTATGTCTAAGCCCATGTGACTTATGTGAGGTCGAGCGACTGGAAAGTGGGAAGGTGCGAGGTCAGCAGACCCCTGCAGAACATTGGCTCTTGCTTGGGGAAGAGCCTCAGGCCTGTTTCTTTCCAGCTGCTGCCTTCTGGTCTTCCAGCCTTCCCCACTTCCCTGAGGTCTGGGCATCACACCACTCGTTCTGTCTCTTCCCAGCAAGCTCTAGTATGGACTGCAGGTAGCTGGCTTTCAGTGAGTCCAAGGAGGCGCAGAACCCGGAGTTAGGCAGAACTCTGGTTCCCCAGAGTTGTTCACATTCTGTAGTAGCAGGCAGCTTCTGGAGGACAGCAGAGGTCAGCCTGGCTCTCTGGGCTGGCTAATGGAGACACTTTCATTACATATTTACTACTGACTTCTTTCCTTGCTTCTACACCATCCTGAAGGGTTCAGGGAAGCCTGGATGTCATCGGTTTTTGAGGTGTGGGTGGTTGTGGATGGACAGGGCTTTAAAGCCACAGTTCTAGACTCCCCTCAGATGCTCGTATTTTTAGCTTTGCTCCCAAGTGTTCTTACCTCCCTGCACCTGTGACTGACTTGAAGGGAGTGGGGTATGAATTGGTGATGAGGGGTGACCCCACAGTCGCCCCTCACAATTGAACTTACACCTGACCCTTCACCTAAGGAAGTGTGTGTGGTGGGAAGAATGCATAGCTGTTGTCCTCATTTTTCTGGGTTCCAGAGGACACTCTATACTGGTATTACTGGAGTTGTTTGAGTCAGAGTCTGGTTCCTCTAGCCCTAATGGCTTTGGTTTAGCCACTGGTCCTCAATAAGCCAGTTAAAGAAACAAATGATGAAGAAAAGCAGAGAGAGATTTATTTAACAATATTGTCACACCAGAAAAGGAAGAAATCAAGAGGTCCAGTGACTGGTGAGTCCACCTTCTTGGACTGGCATGAGGCTTAGCTTTAAATAGAGCACAAGAGTTTGTACAGCTAGACAGTCTCAGTCTTGGAGTGGTCCTGTCCACCATTGACCCATCACTGTCTGGCCTCCAGTTTCTTCCACAACGGAGTCCGATCAGGAGTCAGAACTGTGTAAAATAACTTTGAGGCCAGCTTCCCCTCTGGCTGACACCTGGCTCCAGACATTTCTTCCGGCATGTGATTCCTAGAGAAATTCTAATTTGGAGGTCTAATTCCATTGTCCCAGTAGATGGATAGCCAGTGTGAGGAGTAGATCTCTCCACAAATACCTTGGCTCTTACTGGGAAGTTAGAGGCTCAACTCAAAATGATGTTTTCCGTAACAGTCACACCTATCTCAGACCTGTAACTCTGGGAATGTGAACGGGCGGGATGAGAACGGGCCTGCATTCACACGTGGAGATGTGCAGGGAAAGGGCCCTGTGGTGACAGAGGCAGAGATGGAAGCGATGAGTCTACAAGACCTGGGGTCCCAAAGCTGCAGTGGTCATGCAAAGACGCAAGACACAGGACCAGTCTCAAGAACTGGCCCCATATGTTGGGGGAAAAATGCCTGTGGTTTTGAGGTGTGCACTGCGGGGTTCTTGTTCCAGTAGCCTCAGGAAGCCACTACTCTGGCAACGTGGTCATATTGCTTAATTGTTCTCCAGACAACTGATGGGAGAAGAAGCCACTCTGTCTGCAGAGCAGTGAAATAGTCTTCCGAGGAATAATGTGTAGGAATAGAACGGAGCCAGAGAGGCTCTGCGTGAGGTCCAGGCCAGGAAGGGAACTGATGGATCCCAAATGGAACCTTGAGAAGCAGCCTTTGCCTGTGACCTATCAGGGGCACTGGGCAGGACTGCCACACCCCTGTCTCCAGGGAAGGATAGCAAAGCCACACTACCAGGGACTCCTTATCTTGCCAGCAGATGCTGTGAGCAGGATGCTGGTGGGCCAGCCAGAGCCTGCCGGTGTTCACGGATGCTTCCCTGGGATGCCTGACTCGAGCTCAGATCTTCGCTCATCCATGTCTTGTTTCAGTTCTCTTCTAAAACATCCGAGAGATGGTTGACCTTGGAGGCACAGATCTTTGGGAAGTCTGTGGCTCCTCCCATCCAGCCACAAGCCAGACTTTGATCCTTCTCTTTCTTTGATTTCACCATCCCCTCCCACACCTAAAATAACATGCATCTCTTGACTGTGTCCAACTGCGAGGGTTTTTCTGGGTTTCTGGGAAAGGCAGACCGGGAGAGGAGGTTCCTGGAAGCCTTGTGCTGTCATCTGTAGCCCCAAGCTACACGTCTTAGCACTGGTCCTAGTGGGAAATGGAAAAGGAACCCAACAATGCCCGCCTGTCACAGGCAGGCCGGCTGCCTTTGTCACCGATCTTTGAAAGCCAGGTTGGTTCTTGTTTAAGCTTTTGTCCTCCCTCTGCAGGTGGAGGGATTGTGAGGCAAGGCCAGGACATGTTGACCTTTGGTGGTGTCAGCTTACGCACAAAGGGAGCACAAAGCCCTAGCTAATGATTAAATGCCCACACTGGGCTGCGGGCCCTGGTTATACTTGAGGTGATCGCTCCGTTCTCACCATCATCCTGTCCTCTCACTGTGTCCCTTCACTGTGTCTGCAGATTTGAGGCTGGTAGACCTCCCTGGATCCTAGGGCTCTCACTATAAAGAGAGAAGTGAGGCTGGCAGGGCAGCAGCTCTTGACCCTAGCCCCCTGCCCTTCCCTTTCCCCTGGCTCCCTGGGGACCAGTTCCTAAGGCGGTTCCTCTTAAGTATTGACCCAAGTCCCCAGGGTGCTGCAGCTAGCCCCTTTCTGAGGGACTCACAGGAAGCTGGGATTTGAGTGACTGGAGTGCTGCCAAGTCCGGTGGCTAGTTTGCCCTGCAGTGAGCCAGGCAAGTTGGCCAACGGGATTTCCTTTATTCCTCGGCCATGCATGTTAATGTGGGGCCATTGAAGACAGCGGCCATGTGTGATTGTTGACGGAACTATGACTACTGAGTGTAATCGAATGCTTATTCGCTTTGGGTTTTCACCCCCTGCTAAACCTTTGGAAAACATCTTTACTAGTTATTTGAGGATTTCATATTATGTACTTTGATCACGTTTAATTTCCTCCTCCCCTAGCTTCTCCCAGACCTAAACCACCCCCCTTCAAACTCATGTTACTACTTTTTCTAAAAGTAACCCATGAGGTCCAATTTGTCCTCCCCTCCCTTCCCTTCCCCCCCCCCCCTCCCCTCTTCCCCTTTCCCCTTCCCCCCCCCTCCTATGTGTGGGGGCCATCCAGTGCAGGTTATCAACCTACCAGGGCCCTGGCTCTCCCTTACCCAGATGCCGTCATCTCTCTGGAGCTCCTCAATTAGAGACACAGCTCATGGACCCCCCCCCCTCTGCCCTTATGTCCAGAGGATACTGTTACTCGCTCCAGACCTCCCCAACTCCCTGCTTTTTTAATCATTCCACCCCCACACCCTTCTGCAATGGTTCCCGAACCGTGAGTGTTATAGATGTCCCTGCTGTGTTTGGCAACTCCGTGACATTCATTCTCTCTCCTTGGATGCACAGAGACCCCTCCAATGAGGTCTGAGAGCGGACTAATCTATGAGTAGAGAGATCTGAGTTTAGAGGCAGTTGATTAATTATGCCTGTTTTAATAGAAAAAATATTAAGTTCTCCTCTAGGACCTGTGAGCCCCTAGCTATAGGCTCTTGGCCAGATTTATGAATTTACTCCTGGTTCTGTCTTTCAGCCTGTGCTGCAAGCCTTAACTCTAATTAGAAAGCAGAAACAACATTCTTGTTACTGTTACACTCATGGGTTGATCAGATCTGGTAGCTCATAGGGTTCACCGGTGGGTAAGTCTGTTGATGTTCCCCCTAACTTCCCCCAAGCCTACACAGCACCTTGCAGTCTAGTACTGTGAAAGCTAGCCAGCTACCAAATTTTGGTCCCCACTACCAAATTCTGCTGGACTCCTTGCTTAATTTTTTATTCCTTGAATTAGAAAGCTCTTAGGGTATGGCCTGGTGATGTTGTAAACTCCCAATCACGTGGGACATCTGTCGGCTTAGTACTTCAATGGTCTGAGGGTCTTTTACCTTCCTTAGGTGTGCCCAGCAAGATACCGTGCACTGTCCCTAAATTTGTATCGGTGGCCAGTCAGAGAGCCAGGACCCGATCTCAAGTTCCTTCCGTACTGACATGTGGCTATGGTGGCCCATTTCTACCCTGCTTCCTTGATGTATAGGGGTAGATAGACCACCTTAACTGTGATCTTCTGCGGTTGAAGGATCTATTTGGAAGAGCAGGTATTTGTAGCAGTTCCCTGGGCCCACAGAGAGCAAACACCCCTGGGTGCTCTGCCAGCAGCGGGCTGCTGTGTTCTGGGAGTCTGGAGCTTGAAGATAGTGCCTCCTGCCATCAACGTTCTCCCCTAGTCCACTGGGAACTTTTCATACACGTTTAGCAAAGACTTCTGTGGGAAGGGAAGCCGTTTTGTGTTTATTGGAAACTGTCGTTTTTTCCCCAGTGGCTCAAGTATAAAGAAAGAACAAGAAAAATTGTATGGGATTGAATGTTTAGTTCAGTTACACAGATGTGCACACATCTGGGGCTAAGCCTCCCAGCATGGGGAGCATGGGGAGCCACCTGTATCTTTTCCTCGGCCTTAGAAATGTGGGGGCTGTTCCTGGACTGTCTTCTGAGAACGAATTAGTTCTGGAGAGCAGGCTTGGGGGTGCAGGATCAGGGGCTTCAGAGGAACCCGGTGGCTCTAGATCCAGGTTGAGATAGAGCTTACCTTTGCTCTTACCTTTGGTAGGCACACAACTTTGATCTATAGCTTACTTTAAACACATTATTACTTAAATAACAGTCACGACGCTAGGAGACTCATTTTAATGATTTATGGATAAAAAAAAAAGTAATCACTTAACTTTATTCTTTCTTCTTTTTGTGCTGGGGATTAAGCCCAGGGCCTTAACATATGAGAGAGCTCTACGTCCACTACCCTTCCTGTCTTGTAGGATTGTGTCTTGTGGTTTCCAAAGAAAGGATGAAGGGGAGGTTTGAGTGGCCTGTGCTATCACAAAGAGGAAGTGGGCTGCAGGTCATGTGCTGCCTTGGAGGAAGAACACCCACCCCTGCCCTGCAGTTACCAGAACTGGAACCAGAATCAGATCCAGCTCAGATCCATGAGCAACTGACAGGAAATGAGGGGCCGTGATCTATGAGATAATTCCTGGGAGTCAGCTGCGACTGGAGGCCTGAAATTCTACCAAGTGAAAAGAAGCCCAGTCTTTTAAGATTTATTGCTTTTTGTTTTACATGACTGGTACCTGCAGAGGCCAGAAGAGGGCCCTAGATCCCCTGGAACTGGCGCTCCTGGTGGTTGTGAGCCAGCATGTGGGTGCTGGGACCCAAACCCAGATTCTCTAAAGGAGAAGCCAGTGCTTTTTAACTGCTGAACCATCTCTCCAGCCCCGAGCCTGGTCTTTTAAACATGTGTTGGAAAAAGAAGAAGAGGGGCCTGTTGTGTAAGGGGACCAAGGACACATTCAATCCACATCACAGGGCTTTAATTTGGATCCTCATTCAAACGGATACAAGAGCAAAATAGCATGAAACCATGACATGGAATTTTCTGTGATATCGAGGAATTACCTTTTGAATACTACCTCCATTTCTTAAAGTCCTTATCATGTCTGACTCTGCTGAGGTGTTTCTGGTTTGCGTGGTGACATCCATGCCAGGGAGGATAAGTGTGAGCTGCAGTTCATTCGGGTGGAGAGGTTAGCCAGGCTCCTCCATCGGCTTCAGGAGCCCGCCTGGACTTCCTGGAGACAAGGCAGGAAGTGAATGACATAGACCAGCACAGGGCCCAGGCTGGCCAGGAGACACATTTGACTTCTGAAGGCTGGAAGGAGGATGTAAGAGATGGTTCAGCTGGTAAAATGCTTCCGTGTAAGCACGGAGGACTTGAGTTTGGTCCCTAAAACCCACGTTAAAAAGCTAGGCGGAGTGTTTTAATCTCAGTACCGGGAAGGAAGTGATCAGCACATGTTTAGAGTTCTCTGGGTATCTGTGTGGAGACTCCAGACCTGCAACAGGCTTCTCAGGTGCTTGCTATACCTGAAGTTTGGCCTTCCCAGTGCACTGCATGCATTTGCACCTACATGAACATACTCCTCCACATGCTCCTGTGCACACATGCATGCACTGAAGCGGCTCCCTGAGAGCCTGCCGGCTTCCTCGTGAACAGCTCACCAGAACGGGCCGCCCTTTCTACACAAAGCGTTTCCGTATCATCCAGATAAACCGTTGCTTCAGGCCAGCTAGATGCTCTTGCAAAGCTGTTTTTTCAGTGGGAAAATTCTGTCCTTTCCTTGGAATGGAATCACTACGGAGATGAGTTGGCAAGTGAGGGGAAATGAAAGCAGTTTAAGGCTACGTGGGGTAGTGGTTCCCTCTCTTTGGTGTTATTCGTGTAGGACCTGGCCCTGGCACCACAGTGGCCATCTGAAGAGATGGGGATTCTGAGGGGTGTGGCTCAGTGGGTGTCCTAAGGAGGGGAGGCCCAGTAAAAGCACATGTACTATGGTTCTTAGTGTGGTCTCGAACTCAGGGACTTATTGGGAACTCAGGAGTGTACAAATGTTCTGTGCTACCTATCCCAGGCCCTGATGAATTGTAAGGCAACAGGAAATGAATTAGAGTACCGTAGGGCCTAGCTCTGCACTAGAGCTTGTCTGGGAGAATTAGTCAGGGGTGGAGGGGACCCACAGGTTAGTGGTCACCTGGAGTCCTAGAGAGGCCATTTGGGTGTGACTTCATTTATTTGATTTTTGGAGCTTGAGGTAGATTTCATTCTCACTGCAAGGAACATCAGTGTGGTTTGTGAGCCCTTCAGCCAATGCTGTCCTCTGACTCACTCCTAGTTTGACATTTGTTCACGCAGAAGATGCTACTTGAGGTCTTTTGCATGCTACCTCCCATTTGTCCGTCCCTGTGGACCACATCTCAGATGTGGGAAATGCACTGTGCTGTCTTTTCCTCCTTGTTACAGTCCGCTGTGCACAGCAGTGCTGGAGAATAGCAGATGATGTGAGTCGTCTATAGGTTAGTTTTCTCTGAAGGCAACTGTAGTCGGTTTCCTGTCTGATTCATTTACCCAGAACCTTCTGTGGGAGCCTCTAGAGTAGAGAGACTCCAAGTCACTGGGTTGGAGGTGGCAAGCTGGGGGAAGAGCTCACAGTTCTGAGATATAGAATTTCCCTCACATCTGTCCTATCAGAACTACAGCAGTCAGATGCTGGGTCCCAAGCCATTTCCCCAAGCAGCATTCAGGAAGGAAGAAGGGACTGTTTGTGGGGTAGGAGAAATTTCTTCAACATACACTAAGCTAGTGGTCTGGTTCAGCTGTGCATGACATCTATGCAGAAGAGGACAGGGTTGGGAATATGGGTGTGTCCAGGCCTCCTCTGATCATGTTGGGAGGGCGTAGAGCACACTGGTTGATCGATCACTTTCTAGATGACTGCTAGAGTTTCTATACTTGAAAGACGATGTCTTCCTCAAATCGGGGCATTGTCATCTAAATAAAAGTGACCTAAATAATCAGTAGTTTCTTCCCACTGTCTGGTATCTGGATATCAGAACCTGGTACATTTACAGGTCCCTTCCTTTTGCAGCTTCTTTTCTGCGTCTGTCACAATCTCATTTTGATGGAACATCAGCGAACTTGAATTAAAATGCCACCCCGATGACCCCACTTAAATTCTTCAAATCGAAGTCAGATTTCTAGTTCCTGGGGTTAGTACTTCAAGATCTGAATGTTTAAGGGACTGTTTTAGCCCTAGCCATTGGGATTAGACTTTGCCACAGTCTCCAGGGTTAGGGTGGGTATAGCAAGTCACCATTTTAGAATTATTATTTTAATCATATTAATCATAGATGGTAGCATTGGGCTAAACAAGTGCTCTCCTGTGTCTGCCACCGTGAACTCATTATGTGGGTTTTTGTTGTTGTTGTTGTTTGTTTTTGTTTTGTTTTTTTGTTCTTTTCTCTTTGAGATCTCTCTCTCTCTCTCTCTCTCTCTCTCTCTCTCTGTGTGTGTGTGTGTGTGTGTGTGTGTGTGTAACCCTGGCTGTCCTGGAACTCATTCTGTAGACCAGGTTGGCCTTGAATTCAGCGATATACCTGCCTCTGCCTCCTTAGTGCTGGGATTAAAGGCATGTGTCACCACAGCCGGATGTGAATCCATTAAGTTTAAAAACGCTTTGTGCCTGTGGTACCATGCACTGATATCTGTGCCAGGGCCATGGAGGTTCAATGTGACATTGTTCTGGCGATGAGACTTAAATTCCAATACCTTTTATTGGCTCAGCCGGGGTTGGGCACTCTTCCGTGAGTAGGTGTTACATGTACAGAGTTAGTTAAAGGTCCTACCTCCTCACCCTGTCTTTGAGACGTTTGTCATAGCTGCCCAGGGACTTCTGACCACCTTAATCTTGTCTTGGTAGTTCCCCTTCAGGAAAGGAATTAGATTAGACACACCTACAGCGTCATTTTGCCCCACATAGGAAGCTCCCCCACGCCCCTCAGGGGGATAGTGTATCTGATCCTGGATATAATACAGGACCTTCAGCGGGAGGGAAGTCTTTATAGTGAGTCTAAACGGGGGGAACATCTCTAGCTGCTTCTCCTGCACAGCCACCAGGATGGCACATACTTCACACTGAAGGCCGATCCCCTCAGCGTCATTTACAAGAGTGGGATGTTAGAGAAGAGACAGAGCTCGGATGTGAGTGCTCTTCAAGCTGGACCTTTGAGCACCACACAGCTATTAAAGCTTGCTTTGCAAGCAGTCGCCGTTGTAAGCAAGCCTGGGCTACACAGTAAGTTCTAAGCTAGCCTTGGCCACATAATGAGCTCTTGGGAAAAAAAAAAAAAACCACAGGGTTTGGAGAGACGACTCAGTAGTGGTTGAGTGGAACTCAGAGGACCTGAGTTCAGTTTCTGATATCTACATGGTGCTGCTCACAGACTCCTGTAATCCTGTTTCCAGGGGAGCTGGCACCTTCTTCTAGCATCTGTGGACAGTCTCATATACATAATATACACTCACATGAACAGCATGCATATACATCAATTAAATTTACACTCAAGAAGAAAATTGATTACAGCATGCATATACACCAATTAAATTTTCACTCAAGAAGAAAATTGATTGACATGTATATCTAAGCTCTTTGAGTCCTAAATGAGTATATATAGAGTAAAATTGGGGAGTCCATCCCATGTGGCTAAGCCACCTTGGAGTGTGGAGGTGTGTGTGGTTTTCTAAAAGCTCTCATTGGCTCTGACAGGGGCCTTACACTGGCCTTTGGGGGCCTGGACAGCACTATGGGGAGGTAAGTTTGGTAGGGAGAGACTTAGGATGGGGCAGGGGAAGAGGGCAGACAAATGTTCCCCGTGTGCATAGAAAACTGAACCATTGTTCGGCTTCTGCTGATCCTTTTCTCAGTGGATGCTCACAATTACCATTCTAGTTTACCGTTTTATCATTATTTTCAAAACTGGTTTGCACCGGGCAGTCATCCTATGTAGAAGCAGAAAAAGAAGAACCTTCACCATAACGCTTCCTGTGGGTCTCAGACCCTTGAAGCAGTTCCAGATTCAAGCCCCTGTGTACAGAGGACATAACCATCACCACTTTTCAATCTGCCTTTCCTGTGCTCATGTAGGGATGGGGTGGGGCTGGGGGGTGGGTAGGGCCGGGGCTTGGGGGGGACAGCAGTGGTGGTGATGGCTCAGGGAGCACTTGGTCCTGCTAACCTTGACCCATGAAAAGGGTAAGATTTCAGTAAGGAGTTGAGCCTCTGGTCTGTAACTGTGACACGTTGATTCTATTCAGTGGTGAGATTCATCTTGCTGACAGGTTTCCAGGCTGATCTGTGAAGGCATGTTTCTGACGTCTGCTAGGGCTCTCCAGGACAAGTACTGCCACATCTCCTAGGAACCTTTGGAGGAGATTTGGCTTGGTGTGGGTACACAGAGCACAATGTGGGCCAGAGGCAGCCGTCCTGGGGCGCATGAGCAGTTCCAGTGAGGGAACTGGCTTGTCTCTACAGGGATCTCTGCTGTGCGCTGCTTGGGTCAAGCGCACCGTGTACGGAGGGTACCTTGTGGTCAGTGTTAGTCAGTGTAAAATAACACTGGGCAGTGGACAAGCGGTGATCTAGACGAGCCCATAGTGCCTGTCCTTAGAGAGACAGGGCTAGAAATGGGCCTTGATTTTCTGCTTCTGTGCCCTTCCTCACCTGCAGTCTGTGCTGTCATGGCTGCCGTCAGGCATGTCGTCATGGCGATAATCAGCTGCAGTCGACCCCTTGGAGTTGGGTGGAATTTGCAGGAGCTGCCACTTGTGAGAAGTGCAGCCAATCTGAAGTTCATTGACACGAGGAACCATTTTAGGTTCTGGAGCAGCTGAAGGCCTTGATGATCATGAGTTTTTAGAAGTGTCTTTTGGGGAAGTGGTTAGTACGTTAGTGGGGAGAGTGGAGAGCGGACAGAGAGTGAATGTGGGGAGAGGCAGTCATGAGGTTCTCTAGGCAACTTTGGGAGGGAAGGGACTGCCCTGAGAGTAGGTGGCTGACCAGTCTCAAGCAGAGTAAGTTCTCATGCCACCCTTCCTCCATCCCGACGCCCCGTTGTGGCATCCCCATTCCTAATCAGCCTCCCCATTGTGACCAGTTATCAGCACGTCCTCAGGAAGGGTGCCCAGGTCGCATATTTCTGAGAAGATACTCATTGCTATGGCTTGCATGTAAAGCATTCCCCCCAAAGGAGCATGCGTAGAAGGCATGGTTTTCAGTGTAGAGACCAAAGCAGGGCTTTGGGGGAAGTGACTGGTCACAACGGGTCCGAAGTAATCGATGTGCTAACCCACAGCTGGTTAACCACAAGTTGGCAGCATTACTGGGAGGGGTTAGAAGCTAAGTGGGGTCTGTTTGGAGGAAGTCGGTCGCTGCCACGTTGGGAAGTGGGTGGGTGGAGGTGGGTGGTTGCCCTGGAAAGCTGTGTCTTATCCTTGGCCCCTCTCTCTTCTCCCACTCTGCTGATACAAGGTGGGTGGCAATGGTAGAACCAGCTGAAAACCCAGAAACCAAGAGCCCAAACCTGGGTCACAGGATAGAAAGGGAAGAAAGACGAGATGGAAGGAGGCATCAGTAGGGGAAGGGAAAGATGGATTTTATGACAACAAGAGACCTTGTCTGTTTATAGTCAATTCTGGTCACTCTGATGGATACAGAAAAAGTCAACTCCAAGCCGTAAAAGCTTATTTTGGTTCAATTTCAGAGTTTCTGAGTCTATAGTGAAGCAGACGTCATGGGTTACAGGGAAAGGGGCAGTGGATATGCAAGGTAAGTAGGAAGCAGGAAGGGATCTGACCAGGTAGGAAAGACAGGAAGGATATTCCAATGGTCCCAGCCTCAGTAGACCACACACCCCCCACTCGCGATGTGACTGGAAACCCCCACAGCGTGGTTTTACTTTGTGCCTGATCCAGAGCAAAAGCCTCCATCCCTACTCAGTGCCAAGCACGCAGTGTGCTCTATGCCTGCCCTTGCTGAGCCACTCCACCAACTATGGCTATTCTAGCCTGGTCTAAAGCAAGGATGTGCCATGCGCATAGGTAAGTCTGAGACTCTGCTGTTCTGTTCTTAGGAGAGGGGACAGTGTGGTGCCAGCCAAGGTGTATGCCTGTCTGTGTGGTCTGTCAGTGCTGCCTGGGCAGCCCCTACTTCTACTGGATCAGGACTCCCTATCATGTGAGTTGGGGCCCACATACACAGTAGGTCCTCAGTATTTTGGAATAGCTCATGATGTCTGAAAACTGCATCTGCTTTGTCTCCACCACTCTTCTGTGAATGCTACGTCTAGGAGCCGTTGTAGGTCTGGTCTATATCTGTGGATCGCGTTTGACAGTGACTGGCAGGTCTCTTAACTGTGTGCTTGTGTTTACCCCACCCCAGGCCTTAGTTCTGATGTCCTGGAGATAGGATCTGTGTTGGCTGGCTGGGGGCTGCCCACAGTAGGATGCTTGCTTTTTCCCCCTGTAGAGTTGTGTGTGTGTGTGTGTGTGTGTGTGTGTGTGTGTGTGTGTGTGTGATGGTTAATCTAGGCAATAGGATGCTTCTCAGAACTGGAGAGAGGGCTTAGCACAGGCTGCCCATGCCTGCTTAGCACAGGAGAGTCCACATCCTGGCATCTAGATAGCTGTTTTCTGCCTTCTCTAGCAAGCAGTTGTGTTCAGCAGTCCTGTGCATTGTCCCACTGTGGGTGACGTGCCTTGTGGCCACTTCTGCCTGCACATCCCTGTCGTGGGGACACTTCCTTGGGGGTTCATTTGTTTCTAGTTGACACATAGTAAATGTGCACCATTATTATCTACTGTCACTCCACTGGAATTCTAGAACGCATGCTTTGCCAACTGTCCTTTTGAGCCAGGCTCCCTTGCTCTCTCTCTCTGTCACCCCTGGGTATATAGTGTGCATATGTATGCTCACATGGGCGTGTGCACGCATGCATGATTTGTAAGTGTGCACATGAAGGCCAGAGGCTGATGTTGGGTATCTTCCTCTATTCTATTGCTCTGCCTTCTTTCTTTTCTTTTCTTTTCTCTTCTTTTCTTTTCTTTTCTTTTCTTTTCTTTCTTTTCTTTTCTTTTCTCTCTTTCCTTCCTTCCTTCCTTTCTTCCTTCCTTTCTTCTTTCTTTCTCTCTCTCTCTCTCTCTCTCTCTCTCTCTCTCTCTCTCTTTCTTTCTTTCTTTCTTTCTTTCTTTCTTTCTTTCTTTCTTTCTTTCTTTCTTTCTTTCTTTCTTTCTTTCTTTCTTAGACAATGTCTCTCTTTGAGCCCAGAGGTCACCAGTTTGGATACAATGGGTAGCCAGCAAGTCCCAGATACCCCTGCCTCTGTCTCTGTTAAGTCATGTGTTGCCCATTTGTCATATGGGTGTCGAGAATCCAAACTTAGGTCTTCTTGCTTGCAAAGCAGGTGATTTACTGATGGAGTCTTCTCCCAGCCCCTTTCCCAAGGTTTTGATGGTGTTTGGAAACTCTTGAGTCCTCAGGGTCTCGTACCTGTGTGCAGCCCCATTAAATGCTCTCAGTGTTTCCTCGTTGGAGAAACCAAGGTAGGGACCAAAGCTGGGAATGGTTTCTCTGTGGCAGAGTGTTTTACAGTGCTGCGACTCTAGTCCTACAGGACAGTTGACAACCAGTGCTCAGGCTTCCCCTGGCAGTCATTCTCATGGCCTGGGTTTTGCTGGCAATGAGGCTGCTAGCATTGAACCCAGTTCACAGAGGTGAACACAGATACTGAGAGGAATCAGTGTCCTGTTGGTACCACTGTGACACCGTGGCCAGTAAGAGGGACAGACGGATGGTCCTATCCAACCCCAGGTCCTGATGCCTTTCTGCCTTTTGCCTGGAGTGGGTGTTAGGGTTCCCGAGCTCACTTGAGCTCAGCAACCCTGTCTCCCCTCTGCCCTGGAAGTAGATCTAGATGCTTTCTTAGGGAGCAGTAACCCCAGAGCCCAGTGAGGCTGCCGAGTGGCTCTTCCCGTCTCTTCCCGTCGTCATCTTTCTGTGTGAAGTGTCAACATATTGTCGTGAAACAGCTAAAGCCGAACAGTAGTGCGCAGAGGTTAGTTATGAAGTAAATACACACTCACCTCACTGTCAGCTTATGGGATGTGACCGACCCTGTCATAAAACACCGTTTGAACAGCTGCCGCGGCACTTCTGACGGCCGTGGACAAGGACAAGCTGGCTGATTACTGTCTTGCTCTTAGCCAGGTGATAGATCAAGCCCAGACTCCGTCAGTTGCTCAGCCTTTAAAGTCCCCGCTGTCACCAAGCTCTACGTATGTGCCCAGCTAACATTTCCCTTAGTGTTCTGGCCTGGAGGCTGGGAACAAGCAGAGCATGTACCTGCCGTAAGCCAGCCTTCCGAAGGTCTTTCCTTTGTGCTCCGGCCCTGGTTTTCAGTACTTGTTTCCTTGTTTGCTTTCATTTTTAAACTTTTGCTGGATTGTACGGTTTATTGATGAACCCTCTCCGGTTCTGTTTGGAAGAAGCAGAGACCAAGGACAGGGGAGAGAATGAGGGAGCTGTTTGGGAAGCAGGTAGGTGTCACGCGCTGCTAGGGGCAATGCTTCTTCTGCCCCTTCGGAGGGGAGGTCCTCTGTAGGCTGCTTCGACGACTGTAGAAGGACACAGTAGCCCCACCTCCCGAGGTTGGCACAGAGCCGCTCGCAAAGCACCAGGCAGCCCTTCCTGGTCTGCCGGCTGTCCCCAGTCAGCACTGCTCTTGTTCTGCAGGCCCTTGGCAGGCTGGCCCAGAGCCTCAGGCGCACAGCGTCCTTGTCAGTGCGCATGCATGCATGCCCTGCCTCACACACTTGCCCACAGCTCCTGACTTAGGCCCTGGAGCCTCCCACACTTGTAGGGCCCTCCCGCCTGCTGGTATCCTCTCCTAGATTCAGGACAGAGGCTTTAGCAGGAAGAGGGGCATTCGCAGAGTGGCAGGAGGAGCCAGAAGTCACGCTAATCAGAGCGGCTATTTCAGGAAGGAGAAGTAGCCCCATGACCGCACAACTGAGCACAGTAAGTTCATGGTCCCTGGGTGCCCTTCCTCTGCCAACTGTACCCCGGCCCCAGGTTTTTCAGTACAGAGAGAATGTGGACCATCACGATGTGTTATGTGTGTGTGTGCATCTCTGTCTCCCTGGTCAGTCCTGGCCTCCTCCACACTCATCAGCGCTTTCTTCACTGTGTTCCATATGGCCGTATACCAGCCAGGCCTTCTGGCTGTGTCCAGATCTCTGGGAATCATGGGTTACAAATGGCCACACGTGAGACCTCAGCAATCTGTTTCTTGGAGTGGGACTCAGAGACAGAGCTGAGCGTCTGAATGAGTGTTTTTTCCCCCTGGTACTGTCTACCATTGCTGCTCATGTTGAAGAAGGAGAGAAGGGGAGAAAAATGAAGTTGGGCAACTCCGATAGTTTTTATTCCTGTGTTACCTTCCTGGAAGTAGAAATGAGAGTCTTACTGGCCGTGTAACGTTACATCGCTCCTTTCCTGAGCTTTCACTTCTTCCTCAGAAGGGGGGACTGTGGTCAAAGCAGCTTTGCAGTGACTAGTGAATCTGCACTAGGACACCAGACCTCACGTGGGGGGGAATGCATTTCAGGAGCCTAAAACCTGATGGGGGCGTGCGAGTGAAATGACTGGGTACATAGCTCTCGTTTACTTATCACCTATGCTAATGAGTAGTACTGTGTGCTTAGTACCCCCACGAATGCTGTTTTTAGCCTCTTGTAATCTGTCTGATTTAATCTTGCAAAGGCGGCTTTGCCTTTCCTTAACAGATAAAGGAACCAAGTCAGTTCTATCGCCAGGCTGGGCAGTTAAGTGCGAGAGCTGGCTACAAACGGGCCTTTGGCTTCCACAGTTTGCCCCTCTCCCATGTCTTGAGTATGGGGAGGCAGAAGGCGGGTATCTTAGTTCTGAGTGCAGCTGGGGCTTTTGGAAAAGGCTGCCATGGCCCCTGACTTTGTGAGGAAGGCAGAACAGCTGTGGTGTGGTGAGACAACGTCTCAGCCCAGGCCCTGAGCAACCATATCCCCCCCCCTTGGGCTCCAGCACTGTGGTCTGTGCTCCGTCATCAGCTGCATAGCCAGCTTCCTGGTACTTTTGGCCATTGCTGCTGTTGTTTCTTTCCACAGAGCCATGACACTGCTCGTGTCTGTGCTGGTTGGACTGTTAGGAACAGTGCAGAGGCCTGGTGACACAGGATGTGCTATTTGCTGCCTGCTCAACCCTAGCCCAGATTTCCTCCCCCGGAACTAAGCAGAACACCTTTTGTCTTCTCCCTAATTATTCGGGGAAGATGTAGCACATCCTGGCTGTCCTGAGACCTCCTTGACCTTGGGAAAGGAGTTGCCCTATCTGCTTTGGTTTGGTGCCTCTTTGGCTAGTGCTGCATAGAGGGGCCACGGCCTATGTTCAGGGGTGCTGTGCTGCACGGGGAGACAGTCACCAAGGAGGACAGAGAATAGTATTGAGGCAGCCTGAGTGAGGCTGGGGCTCCTGCAGCCACCGCTTCTCCCCTCCCCCTAGTAGGCACAGCATACTGACCTGAGGTGCCGGTCTGCCGAGCTGCTCAATGTCCAGCGCGGGAGTGTGAAAGCAGTCCTCACACCGCTTAGAATGGCTAGTTAGCTGGACGCACTGGGGTCCGTGCCTGTTTCCTCTTTCTTTCACAGGTCCCGTGTGTATGGTGGGCCAAAGGCTGAGAGGCCTCTGGGGACCACATTCAATGCCTCTGCTATGTCAGCACGCAAGTGCAGTGTGCAGAAAGGAATTTACACAGTTAGGCTGAGCGCGTGTGGAGCTCAGTGGTGGAGAGGTTCTGGATTCTATACCCAGATGGCAGGCAGGCATGCAGGCAGACGGACAGACAGACAGACCCACACAGGTTATTTCCATGTAGCTGCAGTCAGCGTAATACATAGCTAAGGTATAAACAAAATCCTGGCTTGTTAGGACAGGAAGACCAGGCACCCCTTTGTTGGGAAGATATTACATATTTGATGAGAGGAGACCTCAAGGAGTCTATGGAGTTAGCAGTGAAACTTGGATTTCCTGGCTTAGAGCATACTAGGCTTTGCACAGCATGTGCAAAGACCCTGGGGTAGGTGAAGCAGGACTGAGCAGAGTGACTGAAGACTACCGTCAGGCAGGACAGCTCACTGTTATCTCAGTGGACATTCTGAGAACCTGCTTTTTACCCTGTGGCAACGGGACACCCACCTGTGAAGGATGCTGTGCTAGAAGTGTGCACAGGCATTGACTAGAACACCGGGGTGGGGTCAGGGGGGCTGTATGCTACAAGCAAGCTGTTCCCAGTGGATTTCCCATCAGTCAGTTGCTCCCTACGAAGATTCCTTTGAAGCTCCTGCCGTCCGGTTCCAGGAGGCTGCTTGCCCACTGAGCCTTTATCTAGAGTTCCTTCTTTTCTGGGTCACTGATACCCCTCCCTAGAGAAAAGCCTTATTGGAGACAGCAGTCATGGATTTATTTATTCTGTGGCTGGCACCATTGGGAGGATGCAGCAGACCACACTGCTCTAATCCTTGGAAGGAAGGACTTGAAAAGATTGTCGTCATTTAGTAACCCATTTTATGGTCAAGGAGCCTGAAGCATAAAGATGGAGAGGCACCCATCCTGGGTCACACAGCTCCAGATACAGGCTCTGGCCTTACAGCAGCTCTGTAGGAAAAGTTCTTCTCACTCCTCCTGTTGTTTCCTGTCCTCTAGGCCCGGGTCCCTTGCTCCTTCAGCCAGAAATTGATGCAGTGCTTGTCCCGGAGGGCGGCTCCTGAATCCAGAGTCATTGGGGGTGAAGGGTATCTGACTCTGGTCATGCGTCCCGGATGACTCTGCCCTGATGATACCCAGAGTTGGATGGGACTCAGTCTGCCAGGGGGTGGTGAGGGAAAACAGAGTGGTGAGATGCACGGGGTCTGTTAGACTCTGCTGCAGCCCTTGTGGCTGCCTACCAGGCCTGACTGCTGCTGCATCGTTTGCAATGCTAGGTGTTCTCTGAGCACCGATTTTGACAAAAGCCCTTAGGACGCACAAATGTTCTAGTCAAAGGAGGCTACTGAGCATCCAAGCCACAGCTCGCCTGACGTCCTTGGCTCTGCTTGGATGGGAGTGCCCTTAGATGTGATGCTTGTAATTCAGCCTCAGAGTCACAGAGGTGCCCCTCCCATGGGATGTGTCTCAAGACCCAGGATACCTGGGATGGCAGAAAAACATATGCTATGTTTTCTAGTTATAGATAACCTGTGAGGATGACACAGTAATAGCAACTATTAAAACAGAACAATCACAGCATTTGTTTTCTGTACAAATTATGTGACTGCGGGGTCTATTAAAATGCCTTAATGCGCAGTGCTCACCTCTTTTGGCGGCAAGGAGCCTGGCTACCAGCTCATACTGTCCGACTGGCCCCCTGACCCTGCGTGACGAGTGGTTCGTGCTTCAGTGGAGGCAGGAACCAATGGCTGTTGAACTCTTCCTGGTGCACAGTCCCTGGCTACCGGCTGGAGCACAAGCATGGACCGTGGCTCTGAACTTGCTGTACCCTGAGCAGTGTGGGGTTTCAGGGAAGGGAGACTGCAGTGTTGGGCACATCCCAATACAGCACGAAGCCTAGGAATAACAACAGTTGTATGGGGATATTAGCATCAGGCAAGGGCTGGACATTTTTGTCTTTATTCCTGGAATAAAGCAGGCCATGGAGCCTTTGTCCCATTCTGTGTATGAGTTCATCTGAACTCATGCGTATTCCTGCCTAGGGTCCCACAGCTATGAGGTTGCAGGGGAGGAGGTGCATAGTCACATTTGGGGCTACCTGGTGTCAAATTCTGTTACCGTTCCATGATTCTGATTGGACGCAACATTGCCACAGACACAAGCGAAGCCAAATTGTGGTGTATCCAAAGGCACTTCTTTTGCAAAGGCTGGGGTGTGTGTCAATCCCCAGACCTTACCTCTAAAGGGGAGCATTGGTGAGCAGACTCTGCCTGCTCCAGGCTTCCTGCTGGATGGGGTGCCCTGGGCAGCTTCAAGTTTTCTCTCAGAGTGACTGGTGTTCTGTCTGTCATCAGTCTTGGGTCATTTGAGGCTACAGGGTGGTGGGTGAGTATGTGTGTACCTCACATCTTTCCTTGCGTCCAGCTGGTGTTTGACGTGGTGTTCAGCTAGCAGCTCAGGTGACGATGACTCTGGAAGTGTTTTGGTGACAGTCCCTTGGGACCTTTCCCATGGCCGCCTTATGCCTAGTATTTCACCAGCATCAGCACCACCAGGACCCTATGTGCACACAGCCTTCTCTGTGTAGAAAGGATGTGCTCGGGTCTACCACATGTGAGACAGCTCAATCTGGGCTCCTTCCTCCTGGGAATGGAGCCATGGTTCAAGCTCGCAGAGAAAGGCGTCCTTGTCGTGGAGGTTTTTCCTGCTGTGCCACACCGAGTAACACTTGGAGTGTGGCAGAGTGCACGGTGAATGAATGGGCTTTCGCCTCCGATGTTGTCTACATTACAGGTGTGACAAGTGTACTGCAGGACACGGCAGTGGCTAGCACACTAGGCTATTACTCTGTGAACGCCTTTATTTTTCCTACCAAGCTCTGTTTGGATTTCTTTCTTTCTTTATTTTTTTTAATTAATTTTTATTTATATGAGTACACTGTAGCTGTCTTCAGACACCAGAAGAGGGCATCGGATCTCATTACAGATGGTTGTGAGCCACCATGTGGTTGCTGGGAATTGAACTCAGGACCTCTGGAAGAGCAGTCAGTGCTCCTAACCGCTGAGCCATCTCTCCAGCCCTTCTGTGTGGATTTCTAACCCCAAATGACACAAAGACATAGCCTTGGGAGGGTGATCTCACCTTACCCAGGGCTACAGGGGCCCTGATGTCCACATGTGGAGCCTGTGTCCTCGAAGGTTGTGGTTCATCCTGGAGCAGGATGCCCTCGCTTCCATGCCGTCTCACACGTGCTCCCCGTCCTACCTGACACACACAGAGCATGCAGATCCTGTGATTTGTCCACACAGAGTCTCATGACCCACGGGGTCCTTGTGCTCTCTTGAGAGAGGCATGTGGGTCTGTAGTCATGGGTGAAAAGCTGCTATTGCTCCATTTACTGTACGTGATACAAAATGATCACCGTTAGCAGAAGAAATTAGTTCGAATTACTTAGCAAATTAGATTTATTTTTAAAGCGTGCATGTGTGTGTACAGGCATGAGTGTTATTATGTGTTATTATGGGTGTGTTATTATGTGTTGGTACCCACAAGAGGCCAGAGAGCACACTGGGCCCCCTGGATCTGGAGTTGAAGGCAGTTTTAAGCAGCCTCGTGTCAACAATACTGAACTCAGATCCTAGAGAGCAGAGCTGTGCCTTTTCTCTCCGGCCCCCTAAGCTATGACTATGCTCAAATTTAAATCTTTACCACATTCTGCTTTTTATCTTCTTGGTGGGTTTCTGGGCTAGCCTGGCCTCCAAGTGCTTGTTGCAATAGCTGTTGTTGTTTTATAAGAAGATAGTGGTGACCAGAGTGGTGGGGCCAGGGTGAGCACTGAAACTGCAGGGAAGACTGCCTTACGTAAAGGACAGTGTAGCCGGAGCAAGGCCACGGGGCAGAAGTTTAGCCTTGAGCACGGATGCTGCCTGGCCTCCTCCACTCTTCTCCTCAGCACCTGTGGACAGTGAAGGCTGCGATAAGATCCTGCCAATAGGGTGAGAGGTGCGGTAAGGACAGACTCTGGTAAGGACAGTGTCCACCTGTGCACTCCTCTTGTTCGAGATCTGGTCATCGCCAGCAGTGGCTCATGATTGGTCTTCCTCAGGAAGTCTCTGGGGACGCATGGGCAGCCAGAGCAAGTGACCTCGCCATGCATTTCTGCAGCACAGCCATTTTCAGGGGTTTGACTGCACGCTCCGTGAGTGGTTCTAGGCATAGAGCCCTTACATGCCGATGTGGAGCCCAGGGCCGGTGGTGTCTGTGAGAAGGTTTGGGTCTAGGCTCTGGGGGCTGCCGAGTACTGAACATAGTTTGCAGGCAGCCAGGCCTGGGCTGGGTTTCCAGCAGGAGGCAAGGGGCCAGCACACACAGGACCGGAGCTTGGGGTATTGGAGGGCACTGAGTTCTGTCTGACCACAGATAATGGCTCAGAAGTCTGTTAGGACTAGATAGGAATTGGTTGGGGCCAGACAGAACCCCTCTTTCCTGCCTCATTCCCTCATTCAGATGTGATGGAAGATGTTCCTTTGTGAATCGTGGTGGGTCCCAGTGGGAGGCACCTCACGTAACCCTTCAGTTGCTGGACAGTTTATGAAGTTAGCATCTAGGTGGCTCAACTCAGGTTGGACCGGGGTTGGGGCCAGGATGGTGCATTCTGTATAGTCTCTTCCGGTTGGCCCCATCCTCCGAAATCTTACGGTTGGGAATTTAAAACAAATTGTCAGTAGATATAATGTGCAAGACTTCAGATTGCACGCAGTCACTGTACCATGTGGTCAGCATGAGTGGCATCAAGCTGGATCCATAGGTGCTGGAATCGGATAGTCCGTCTCAGTGTGAGCAGGTCCTGGGCCCTCAGGGACACTCACACCTGGAGATTAATTACCTTCCCCCCAGTCTCCTTATACTAGGGAGGGCAGCACTCCTGTGCATTTATTTTATTTTTGCAGGTGGCAGTGATGGTGGTGGTGGTGGTGGTGGTGGTGGTGGTGGTGGTGGTGGGTGGTGGTGGTGGTGGTGGTGGTGGTGGAGGCAGTGGTGGTGGCGGTGGTCGTGTTGGTGGTGGTGGTCATGGTGGTGGCGGTGGTGGTGTTTGTCGTGGTGGTCGTCTCAGTATATAGCTGCTGTTGGCCCGGTATCTCATTCTGCATCCCAGGCTGACCTCAACAGCTCCTGCCTCAGCCTTGCCAAGGCTAGGATTCCAGGCCTGCCCAATGCCTGCTTCCTGTGCCAGCATCTAACAGTCACACATTCTCCATGTGGGTTTAAACTGAAAATGAAGCTCAGAGGGAGAACTGAGTGGTCTGGCCAGGCCAGTGAATCTCCTGTTTTGTCTTTTTTTTTTTTTTTTTGGATACACTACGAGGCTGTGTGCTGTGACTCATGGTAAAATGATAACTATGATTTAAAGTTTGAAAACTATAGGATGCTCGAAGAAATTGGACGTGGGGGCGTTTTCGTCTGTTTTTGTTACCATCTATGTCTGACACACATACACACACACACATAGCCTGTGTAATTTCTAGAGAACAAATGCTTGCTTACTATTTGAAGTTTGTTCTAAAAATACTTATTTTTGTATATGTGTACATGTTTTGCCTGCATGCATGTTTGCACACCATGTGTAAGTCTGGTGCTGGTGCTCTCGGAACTCCTGGACCTGGAGTTACAGGCGGTTGTGAGCTGTCATGTGGTGCTGGGAATTGAGCCCAGGTAGGTCCTCTGCAAGAACAGCAAGCAATCTTAACCACTGAGCCGTCTCCCCATCCTTGGAATGAGTTTTTCTTTAGTTTAGTTCATGGTTCTGGGGTGGAGAGGTCTTCTTAGGGGCTGCTTTTGAAAGGTCTCACCAAGGGTCACTCTAAACTTGGGTCGCGGAGTTCGGTTGGAAGGTACTCTAACCACCACACTTGCTAGTAGGGTCTGTGCAAAGTCTTGCACTGCAGACCGTGTCACATGGCAAGAGGAGCACCTAAAGAAACAGAGTAGAGCAGTTCTTCGGGCAGGCCGGCTGCAGATGACCCATTAGCCTGTTAATGTAGGAATGACTCAGTCACAGAAGAAGACGATACTGATCCCTCCTGACCAAACTTAAGCAAGGATTAAATCTCCTCCCGAGTGGAGAGGAGGGTTAGACCACAGCCTGGGTCTCAGCATGGTGTGCCTAAGTGAGCGGATGGCCTGGCGTGGTGGTAAGACAGGTGTAGAGACCAGGGCAGTTTCACCTATCACCAGTGAGCAGCATAGATTTACCTGTGACATTCTCCACTCAGAGAGGCCTGTTAAGAGGTTGATATAGGGAACATTTTTCTTTGCTTTTTGCTATAAATCCAGCACTCTGTCGCTATGAGCCCTTCCTAGTTGTAATAAGCAGATGCAAATCTGAGATTCTGTAACACTAGTCTTCCGTACACAGGGTTTCTTACGTTGTTTCTTCCCTGCTTTTTTGGAGAGGGCATGTATGCATTCTGTTTGGCTCCGTGACGGCAGCACAATGGAAGGAGTGAGAAATTCAGCTTGTGTTTTAACTAAGATTCCTGGTCTTTTGTTAATAGTTGGAAGCTAATGGCTCTGTGTGGCTGAGTGAAACAGAACCCTCAAACCTGCCCTTTTTGCAGGAGAAATCGGTGCTTAGGATAGTGACTGAGCCCAGGCTGACAGCAACCCCAGAGCCATGGTCCTAGTGTCCAGCCTTCATGCATTTATCCTGAAGTGATGAATCGATGTCCCCGAATCTGGGGACACACACCACTCAGCAGGGCAGCGATGCCTTCCAGCGATGTGGTTACAATCACTAGGTTACCTGGAAGCATGACTAGATCCTGTCCTGATGTCTGATTTTGATTATGAGGGGCTGAGGGTGGTAGGGTGGTCCTGGCACCAGGTCCAGGTGATGTGGCCGGACCACAGCTGTAAGGAAGGTTGAAGCCCTACCGAGTCCTCCATGGCCTCTTAGCCAGGTTTGCATGTGAGCAGCTGCGCTTTGGTGGGGTTCTTGCTCCAGGTCCAAGAGCATCTCAGATCCACCTTCAGCTCCTTCCGTTCTCCGTCTTGCCTGACATCATCTCCTTTGCACAAAAGGCAGGAACAGCCCTTTGGGTGGTGGGGAGAAGTGTAACGGTCACACGTGAGACTGGCAGTGTCTCCCAGCTGGCTGCAGGCACGGTGGCTTTCTCCCTGTTCAGATGTGATGTGCGTTCTTTGGTAGAAAACAAAACAAAACAAACAGACAAAAAGCGGGAAAAAAAAAAAAAAACCTTCCAGAAATGTAAGAGGGAATCGTCGAAGATCTGTGTCCTTGAAAGAACCTGCGGCCATTCCAGGCCGCATCCAGCATTCCGTCCGTCCGTGCCTAGACGTGGTTGTCTGTTGTGTGAGAGGTCCATGTACCAGTGATCCTGACTTAGGATGGTTGGACTTGAGCCCCCCTCGTGGTAGAAAAGTGATGAGCTCTCAGTAGAAATCATATTGGTTCGACCTTGGATCTTTTCCTGGACTTGCGCTCTGTGGTATGATTTCTTCGGTATGCAGTGTTCGCCGGCTCTATCTGGTCAGCTGTCTGATCCCAAGGGTCATGGTGACCTCTTTGTTACTGGTGCCCAGTTATTCTCCAGGTTAGATGTATTAAACCTATTTAATTTGAATTAATCTTTAGTGCGTGTGTATGTGTGTTTGGCCATATTGTGTAGGCTGTGCATGTGCTGGTGGTGCACAGAGGCCCGAGGAGGGTCTCCGAGTCCCTGGAGCTGGAGTTATAGATGTGAACTGCTCAGGGCAGGTGCTGGGAACTGAACACAGGTCCTCCAGAATGACAGGATGCGCTCCAAACTGCTGAGCCTTCTTTCCAAACCCTAAATTCAGTTTTGTTTTGCTTTGTTTTGGTTTTGGTATTTTCCACTTTGGGTGGGTTTCTCAGGGACACCCCTCACTGTGGGTGGAGGAGCATCTGCTCTTGTGTGCTGGTGAGGTCCCGAGCTCTGACAGGCCTCATTGGCTCTCGGAGACCCAGGATGCATTTTTTTTTTTTTTTTTTTTTTTTTTTTTTGGTTCTTTTTTTGGAGCTGGGGACCTAACCCAGGGCCTTCGCTTCCTAGGTGGCGCTCTACCACTGAGCTAAATCCCAGCCCCCAGGATGCATTTCTATTGAACATCCAAGGCGCCTGCAGAGTTGTACAGTTTTCTAGTCACAGCTCCTCCTTCTCTGTTTGCCCTTTGCAGTTATGTAAACAAGGTCTGCAAGTCTCCTGCCACCCACTCTCATTGTTTGGGGATTCCTGCTGAGAATTGACAGTCCTAAATGCTTGTCCTATACACTCACAGTGTCCTTTGAAATCAGGACTAAATTTACAAATCCCTCAGTTTACAAATCCGTAACACTTGTACAGAATCTTTGTAGAGCTTTCTGGATTTTTTTTTTTTTTGTATTCTAATAAATACAAATTCTGCTCCGATAACATCTGAGTCCCAAGTTCAGTTCCTGCATTCTGAGGGGCACCAAGATCTCCCTGGAGTTTTCTATAGATTTAAGGGTATAGGAATGGGTTGGAAGGCCCACAGGGAAGTTCTGAAGGCAGGAGGACTCCAGCTACGTATGAGCAGTAAATAGGCTGTGGTCACTTGGGGCTACACAGAGTTCCAAGCTATGGCACGGAGCATGTCAGTGACCCTCAGGGGTCCAGAGGGGGAACCTGGCTCTGTCATCTAACAGGGGAGAGGAGCAGCCTCCCCGAGCCTAGGGAGAAGGAACTGTGGAGTACAGACAGACACTTGAATGCTCTCAATACCTGATTCCCAAGCAGGGTGTCGGTCCTGGCCTCTGCCTGGGAGGCAGGGCTTTCCTATTTGGGGTTTCTGATTTCCCAGAAGGCTTTGAGTTGGGATGACTTTGGGAAAACAGCTTTTTTTTTTAAAATCTATTTGTAACATTTATTTTCTGCCCCTATAAATCACACCGACTGGAGGGAAGTCCAGATATTAGTTGGAATTAGTGCAGATGCTTCTGAGTGATTACTGGGGTGGATGTTAATAGGATTCTGCCCCCCCCCCCCGGCTCTCCGGGGCATAGAGCATGGGGCAGGAAGAGTACTTTAGAGTGCCTTGAGGGGGCATGGCTAGGCTACTCCTCCTGCATATGTTGGCTATGATATGACCTATCCCTCACTGAGCATCAACCTTTCTTCTGAAGTATGGAGAGACATTTTACTCATCGATTCCAGGTGACAAAGAGGTCAGAGAGCCTGTTTGGGGGCAGTGCCCTGTGACCTAAACCCCACGAACACTCATAATGCTCCTGTAGCAACGTGTATGTGACTTTGGTGTGCAACACAACCTTTTATACCCGCCGTGAACCGGAGTTAGACTTAGCACTGCTGGGAGTCGCTGCCACGAACCCATGATTGGCAACTACGGCTCACATTGACGGGGGCAGGGGAACCTCCGTGACCACATCAGAGTCTTCTGTATGTGTCGAGTTTGTGGCTGCCCAGCCCTGGAGAGGGTGGTCTCCCCATCCCCTGCTTGCTGCCTTTCTGTGGGCAGCCTGAAGTTCTCGGATACTCTGTACACCTTCCCCGGATAAAGAAGATGGGAGTGACAGTGTTTGCTTATCATTGATGATTAAGCCGTGGGACAGCTGTCATTTCTTCCTGGTGGCAGTGGTGGTGGCATGGCTGGGTGGTGGGTCCAAGTTGCCGTATGGGCTGGTGTGGAAGGAAATCTCAAAAGGACTCATGTTTTGCTCTTCGTAGGCTCCTGAAGGTTCCACACCATCTGCTCCTCTCCGCTGTGACAAGCCTTCAAGGTGAGTGTTTCTATGGGAAAGAAGCTCATTCCTATGTCCTTGGTCATGGGTCAGAGTTCATTTCCGGAAAGGAGGCTAGGATATTCTGATTATTTATTTTGTAGTAATCATAGTGGTATTTTGGAGGCATGCCAGGGGTTGGTTGGACCCATAGCCTGGCACATGCCAAGTGCTATGCTCACCCCAGTCTATCCTGCAACTACTGATTCAAGACTTAATCATCAAAGTTAAAACATCTCATTTGTAACCGTTTCTGAATCTTACCCATGACATCATAAGCCTGCATCGCGGTATGGAAACATCTGTGATTGTCTTTTGGTAAATGGTGACATTGTTGACTTCTGATCGATTGTATGACATCAGTGGTGAGGAATGGGTTGGCATGGCCCAGGGAACAGCGAGCCCCGGGGGACTGCTTGCTGGCAGGCCAGTGGCCAGGAGAGGTGGCTTTCAGCTCAGGGTACATGCAGAACCTTTGGGAGGCCCCTCATTGTGGACTGGGATAGTTGTAAGAGGTCACTTTACCTTTATTGTTGTTATTATTACTGATTCATTTGGTTTATTTTTTAAAGATAATTGAAACTCTTACGTTAGTGTTTGCTGAATAAGATGGAAAAAATCTTTTAAAATGCTTAAACAAGTCAATTGTAAGAAAACAGATTAATGGTGTTGATACTTGAGGTTGTTTCTACTTTTAGGTATGATAATGGTATTATAGGTAATTTAATAAAATATAAAAATCTATACTACCATGGTTTTCTTAGTATGTATATATGAATATATGTATCCAGCCATCCAGCCATCCATCCCTCCATCTCTCCATCTATCCATCCATCATTTGTTTAAGACAAGGTGTCAGTGGGCAGCTCTGGCTGGCCTGGAACTCCTATATAAACCAGGCTACTCAAAAATTCAGAGATCTTCCTGAGTACTGGGATTAAAGATATATGACACCATGTCTGGCATTGTTAGTTTTTTTTTTTTTTTTTTTTTTAAAGATCAAAAAAGTATCTAGGCGTTCTTCAGAGTAGTTGCAAGAATAGAATAGACTTCTGGGTAGACGCTGACCGAATGTTGGCGCAGGCTGTAAGGTGTCAGTATTGTGTAGGGGTGCATAGGGACAACACCAGGGGATGATGGTGATTCGAAGGATGGATGGGTGCATGGAGTTTGCTGAACCATTTTTAATGTTTTTCTTTCTTTCTTTCTTTCTTTTTTCTGAATGTCAAGGAAAGACAGAAACACAGACAGTAAACATAGGGAAAACAAACCCAGGCAGACATCCTGGGAGTGGTGGCAGCAGGGTCAGTAGGTGACACCCCACTCTGGTTTCACTTACAGTGTTTTCTCTGGGGCTTAGCCCTGTGCCATGTCTCTTGGATCCCTCTTGCGTCCTGCTCCTGAGTGTAGGCATCTGCGTCCTTTTCTCTCGGGGCTCTCCCCACAGAGCCTGTCTGGGAGAAGAGTTCCTTCACAGCAGAACGGCCGCTCATCATGTTCTGACTCAGCCACCTTCCAGAGCTGGGGTTAGCCTCGTCTCTAGGCTTTTTGTCTCTCCTCGCATCCCCGCAATTTATCCGGTCTACTTCTCTAGCCTTTCCCCCAGAGGCAGCAATCACTTCTGTGTCCTATACCACCCTGTTATCTGCCTCATGCTGGCCCTGATGCCTTAGCAAAGAGCAAATCTAGGCAAACTGTGGAACCTACCGTACCTCCCCACACCTCCCCATGTGCCCACATGCTGTCTACCCTGGCCCTGCCTTCTTTGCTGAATCTCTCCCAAGCCTATTCGCAGTAGTTAGTCTCTGTGTCTGCTCCTTACATAGATCTTACATATCCCAGCGAGTGAGGAGCAGTGTAAGTGGCCCGGAATGCGATTCCCAGGAAGCTGCTCTTTCCAGCGCTCTCCTGAGACCCTAGTGGATAAATGTTCATCCGTTTTCTTGTATCCTTTTATTGACCGCCTCTTCCTCTCTTGCAGGCCTGTGGTCCTGAGTTCAGCCATGGAGGACAGCCACGAACTGGACCTTACCTATGTCACCGAGCGTATCATCGCAGTGTCCTTCCCTGCCAGTTGCTCGGAGGAGTCCTACTTGCACAGCCTGCAGGAAGTCACGCGCATGCTCAAGTCTAAGCATGGAGACAACTACCTGGTGAGTGGGGATGGCAGCCACGGTGTGGCAGACGGGCTGGAGGCAGGAGTCCCTCAGAGGACACCTGTTAGGGCCAGGGGTGTCCCTGTGCCTGACTTACAACTGAGGAATGGTTTGGGGACTGGAATCTGACTCCTGAGTCTAGGGGTGGGGGTTGGCCATGCTCTGTATCCTTCCATTTCTATCTTTGCTCTTATTGTTGTGTCCTGGGCTGTGACAGTTGACTGTACTGGTGGCTGATGCCTCTGTCCAGCGCTGGGCATGGCTTCTCATCAGTAAGACTGGCTAATGGGAATGTAAGGATTCCCAGTCAGAATCTCTGGTGTTGGGAGGCAGCCTTGTCTCCTCCTGCTCTCTAGTGCGTTCGAAAGGCAAGCAGGTGGGTGTCCGAGAAACAAGCCAGTCCTGGGGGCAAATACAGGTAAGTCAGTTTCCCACCCTGTGTGTATCAGATAAAGGAGACCGTATTGGAGCAGAAGTAGAAGAATCTCACGCTCCTCTCTCTGATTGGCTCTGCTCTCTTCTAGGGCTGCCAGCCATAGGGAGCCTCTTTTCTTGCTGCTATAATCACCTCTCACATTACATGACAGCTTCTAGCACCTTCTCTCATGCTGCCGCCTTATCTAGGGTGAGCTAATCTTACAGAGACAACAAGGAGGCTATTGTCACCCTTAGCAGCTTTCTCCCATGGCTAGACACACAGTTAGGTTCGGTGGGGAAGCTGTGGCTTCCAGGAGAGTCTCTGTGTGGACTCCCAGTGACCTCCAACAGTAGACTTGTACTTCCTGAGGTCCAGCCTGGTTATGGGCAGGGGAGTAGCATCGTAGACCCCCAGGATGGATGGATGGCTATGTCGTTCATGAGACATCTCCAGAGCCGCCTCTCTGCCTCCAGGACAGCCTCTTCAAGACCAGAGCTCCTTCAGTTGGAGGCTGTCCCCAGGGTAGTCCCTTTCTTCCAACCCTTCCTAAAGAGACTGCTGCGGGCATCCTCAAACCCGCTGGCCTTTCATAGAAGCCACTTACAGTGATGCAGACGGTCAGGATATGGTGTTCTGTTTCCTCCAATGAAAGGCAGCAGAGTGCCGATGATTCAGGCAGGGCAGGCGTGGGGCTGACCCAGAGTGGGCCTGGAACGTAGCTGGGGCCGCGTTAGGGAGGAACCATGTGTCCTTTATAGGACTTTGTGGTCTTCTGTAGGACTCGGGTCCACAGACAGCTATGGTTTCTGAGTGACAGACAGGTCTCAAGCTAAGGCTTTCCATACCTCGCTCCTCTTCTGATGAGGGATTACTGCTGCCCCCAGGGTAGTTCTTGTGCTGAGCAGGACCTAGAAGAGCTACTGTGTAAATGTGGGTGTACACACTCTTTGTGTTTTAAGATGTCTGTAGCCATTGAGACTTTTTTAAAAGCAGAGCAAACAAACAAACAAACAAAAAAGGAAAAGTTTCCTTCCCCGTTTTGATTCTAGTTAAGAAAAGAAAAATGCAGGATTCACAAGGTTCCTGTGCCATTTTATTCTGTGACTGACCACACATACATTTGTGCATTTCCATCCTTTTTGGTCTCCTTAAAATGCAGTTGTCTCCTTCCTCTTTGAGAACCACAATTTATCTAAAAGCTTTTGGTTTCTTTGCAGGTATTAAACCTTTCAGAGAAGAGATACGACCTTACAAAGCTTAATCCAAAGGTATGGAATTGACTTCTTTATGTTTTGACTTTGTAAAACGTCAGCGATGCATGTTTTGCTTGTGCAAAAGTTGTTTCTTGTAGGCCTTTGTGGCGCATAGCTTGATATTATGAAATATTATGGATCGTTTATATCCTTTGGTTACTTTTAGAATTAAAAATAATAGCTTCATAGAAGGTGACTACACACTACACTTACCTTCTGTGGCAGCAACTTATAGATCATAAGGGGGGTCCAGCATCCCCTATCTGAAAAATCTAAAGTCCAAGTTACTCAAAAGCTAAAACTTGACGTGAAACAGTGGCTCAGTGGTTAAGGGCGTTTATTTTAGGGCCTGAGTTTGAGTCTCAACACCTGTAGTAGCAGCTCAGGTAATTCCTGCTCCAGGATGGTCAGATGCCTCTGCTCTCTGCAGACACTGTACTTATTTGGACATATCACCCCCAGGGACACATACAAAATAAAATTAAAAAAAATTTTAAGCCAAAATATTATGGCCTGTCAGCATAACACCATGGAGAGAAAATTCCACACCCTGGAAATTTTTGCTCTGCGTACAATATAACATTATTGAAAATATTATATAAGGTTGCCTCAAATTGCTTATACATATGGCGCATATGAAACAAATTGATTTATCTTGTTTTCTGGAGTGTGTCTCCAAGAAACATCCGTGCAGATATTCCAGAATTCGAAACAACAGCACCAACAAAAATAATCAAAACCCGACTGGCCCTACTTGATTTGGAGAAGGGATACTCATTTGTAAAACATCCGTGTGAGAAGAGCAGTGCAGCCCACGGGTTTCACTCACCGCTCACTAATTCGCAAACATGTGTGCCTGTGTTGGACTGTGTCTGTGTGTTTGCATGTATATTCTACACATGAAAATGGTTGCAACCGTTAAAATAGGATGATACAGGCTGAACATACCACAACCTGAGATTAAAATGCTGTGAAAACCTCAAAACTTTGGAGTGCTAATGCTATGTTCAAAAAGTTCAAATATTGTTAAATTTACAATTTTGCTTCTTTTAGGGTATGGATGCTCAGAAATTGAACAAAACTTTAAAACAGTTCTGGCCCCAGGCCCTTTGAATCAGGTCCCTTCAGCCTACCTAGTACAGTAGACTACAGCACAGAATTTACATGTGTCTTGGTTATGCTGGGTGCACAGGGAAAGGGCCCAGAGCTTCATGGAACTGAAGTGCTGGCTGCTTTTACTGAGGTCTAACCTGTTGAACTTTCTATTACTTTCATGTATTAAAAAGCTCTGCCCACCCCATCCCTGAAAAATAGAAAGTGGAGGACAGACAACACCCCCATGTGGCTTGGAGGAGAAACAACACCCCCATGTGGCTCTCCCAGGGATGTGGCCAGAGGCTGGGCTTGCTGGGGGCTTTGGCCAAAATCTCAGTGGTTTTCTGTATTCTTGTGCCAAAGCCTGAAGGTGCTCCTTGGCTTCTGGAGGGCTCGGTGTCCTTGACGTGTGGTCTGCACAGCTCAGGAAGCATTGGGTTCCCTGTACTTGCCAGACTTCCTTTTAGCTTGAGTGGGTCATATTTGACAGCACTGTGGGCCACAGACACTGTTAAAAAAAAAATCTAAAGATCTTGGGGTCCTAGATTCCTCTACAGTCAACTCTGAACCACTAATGTCTCCGAAAGGCTTCTAGAGAATTGTCACCTCGCTACAAAGGGGCAGACCAGTGCCTGGGTGAGGGGTGGCCTGTGGACAACTTGGTGGCCTGTGTTTTCTTTCCCATAAAGGAATCTAGACAGGTGCTCATTGGCGTTCAGAAGAGGCCTACCCAGCATCCCCTGTGACTGACAAGTGGATTATGTCACTGTGAGATTACCACAGAAGGGTCAAGGAGGTGGAAACTGAGGCAGCTCCCTTCTCTCTCTCTTGCAGATCATGGATGTGGGCTGGCCCGAGCTGCACGCACCACCGCTTGACAAGATGTGCACCATATGTAAAGCCCAGGAGTCCTGGCTGAACAGCGACCCCCAGCACGTGGTCGTCATCCACTGCAGGGTGAGTGCTCTGCTCCCGCAGGCTCTGGGGTTCCTGCTGGGCATTTAAGGAGCCAAGTGGATTAAGATGAGGCTGATCACAGGCACCGGCTGATTTTCCTTGAAACCACCTAGTTTCCAGGGTACCCATCACCTGGTGTGATAGGTTCCACGAAGGGTGCATCCTTAAAAACAGACACAAACAAACAAAATAAAACGAACCCCCTAACCCTCGGCTTGTCTTTAGAATTTCTTTCTTTCTGAAACTTTCTGAAACTCCCTCCTAGCCATTCCATTCTGTTCTTGTTCATTTGGCGTATCAGTGAAGTTGAATGGTAATACAATTGAAAACACATGGGTCACCGAAGAGAAAAACACCACCTAGATATTCGATTCGACCCGCCTTCCGCAAGCAATTCTGGGCTCTCTTTGTTCAGTGTATGGGCTTCTGATGTTTTTCTTTCATTACCTACCATAGAGCACTCATTGCTTTAAAATTGTTTGAAATACCCAGAAAATGTGCCTTGAGAGGTAAGCTTTTAATTTGGAATCGCGGTTGCCGGTGGCATCCAAGGTTCACTGTCATCAGGCAGCAGGGCCGGAATCCGCTTGCTTTGCACAGTGACTGCTCCCTTCACAGATGCCCGGAGTGACTAACAGACACACTTGTCTCGGCTAGGGCAGCGGCAGGGTAGAGCTGGGTTGCAGTAGCCATTCCCCTGTGTTACAGCATTTGCGTTTTGCCTTAAACGCGTGCTCAAGCCATCCCCAACGTGAAAGGCCGTGCTTCTTGCGGGAGTGTTCGTCCGCTTCTTACCCCTTGTTTGGAAGTCTGTGGTGAGGAAGGTTCTCGGCAGATGTTGGTTGGGGTGAGTGTAGGACTTTTGAGCCTTGGAACAGAACCGTGGAAGTATTAAAGGCTGTTTCCTATCTTAAGAGTGTACGGCCAAGAGTGGATCCCATCTACCGGTGTTTTCCTACAACCTGTGAGCTAAGAGCTGGTTGGAAGGTGAAAATTCTTATAGAGCTCAGTCTGACAGAAATGAGGAGTGCACACCCATCGCCTTCCCTCATCCTCAGGCACTCACACTCCCTGCAGGATGGAGCATGTACACCCACACCCCCGTAGCATATCTGCACCAGGCCTGTGGTATACCTGCACCAGGCCCGTGACGCTGAGTTATATGCTGAGGCATCATGTCAGGAGACTTGGCCAGCCTTGAGTTTGGGCAGTGTCCATCTTCCTCAGTTTTCTTGCAGAGTTTTAGGATTGCCATCGTTTCCTTACGTCTTTGGTCCAATCTCCCTGATGGGAGGAGACTCAGCACTGACTGAGGTTTTCTGTGGGGCTGGCTGTGTGTGTTGGGGGACTGACCCGATTCACCTGGCTGTCCACTTTCTTCACCTGCAGTTGTCCATAGGAGCCTTCGCGTTTTGTGCTGTTGACCGCGGTGGTTCCCTTTCATTTCTGTTCTCAGTTTTTGAGTCTTCTCTTCTTTTAATCTTAGCCAAAGGTTTGCTGATTTTCTGTTACCTTCAAAGCAAGCAAGCAAAATGCAAACAACAGCAAAGCAATCAGTTTTGTCGCCTGCTTTGTTGTCTGTTGTCTGTTGTTTTATTCTGTTTGCTCTCTGTTTTCTCTCTTATATTAACTTTGGACCTAGTTTGGCCTTTTTCTAGTTACTCAAAGTATAAGATCTCCATTTGAGATCTTCCTGTTTAGATAGATGTTTATTGCTATAAATACTCCTGTCATTTTAAGGTTTTTTTCCCCCCACATTACCATGAGACATTGTAGCTGTCTCATGTTTGTTTATTTAATGTGCATGGTTGTTTTGCCTAAATATATGTCTGTGCACCACATGCATGCCTGATGCCAGGGGAGACCCAAAAAGGGCATCTCATACCCTGGAACTGAATTTACAGATGGTTGTGAGCCAGCATACAGGTGCCAGGAATCGAACCCAGCTCCTCTGGGAGACCAACCAGTGCTCTTAACCACTGAGCCATCTCTCCAGCCCACGTCTTACTATATTTTTAACTTTTCCTTCCAACCCCTTGTTTGACTGAATTGCTGTTCAGTTACATGTTGCTTAACTTCTGCATATTTGAGAATTTCGAAAGACCACCTACCTACCATCCCGTTCTGATTTATACTTTTCATATGATGGTGGTCAGAAAAGACTTGGTAGGATTCGGGCTTCACTCTGTTGGGATTTGCTTTGTGGTTTCATATATGAGCAATCCTTGTGGCTGTCCCCTTGTGCCCTCGAGGCACGTTCTCTTGCCACCGGCGAGGTGTTCGGTCCGTGTGTAATAGGTTCATTTAGTCTGAGAGGTAGCTTGAGTCAGAGTTCCCCAGCTATTTCGTGTCTAGATGATCTGCTATTGAAATGAGCTGTCAAAGGTCTTGACTGTCGCCATGACGCTCCTCCACCCACCTCTGCTTTGCACCCGTAGCTAGTGCCCCAGAAATGACTGACGGCATCAGCTGTAAAGGGTCTGGTTTTGGCTGAGCAGATGTTTCCCTATAAGTGATGTCTGTTGTTAAGACAAACACCAGCTAACAAAAGAAATGCGTTAGTATCATTAGTAGCTTCATACTTCATAAGGCTAAGGAGCCAGGGTCGCACCGCCAAGAGTCTGCCAGGTGTCTGCATTGCTATTTCCCAGAATGCCCAGCTTCACACAACAGTGGATTTTGTGGAAACCTTGAGCTTGTTCATTTATTTGATTTTAGGAATAGAGCTGAGGACGGGCGATGGAGTTCAGTTGTAAAATGCCTTCCTGTGTGTACAAGGTCTAAACTCTAGTACTGACTTTTTTTTTAAAGGAAGGAAAGAATAGATTTGGGGAGCTACAGATTAGTGACCTGCCAGTGTGGCTTTCTGTGCCTGGGACTCTGGTTTGGCTAACTTTTCTCAAAGGAGCTAGGCACTATTTCAGCTCTGCATGCCTCGGGGTCCTGCTGATGCCTTCCAGCCTGCTTCTTTCTGCAGGGTTGGTGGGGGCCGCTGGAGCAAAGCAGCCAGTCTCCAGGGAGGCGATAAGATGGCGGCAGTCAAGTTCCACGTGACTTTTCAGACATCTCACAAACTAATTCCGTTTTGATTTGAGATTTAGCTCACAGATTGTAGGAAAGGAGTCTGTGGGCAGAAAACGGAACTGGCCTTGGGTTACCATTCGCAGAGCCCTGTTAGCAGGTCACAGCAGGATGGCCTGAAGTGTCAGGCCAGCACGTGGTTCTCTATGGCGCCGCCCTGGCCCACAGAGCAGTAGAGAAAGCTCTGTATTGGTGATGTTGGCTGTGATCCCCCATTGGATAAAGGGCAGTGTTGGGCCCTGGTGTGGGATACCACGAGCTCACCAGGTTCTGAGGTCCTGTCACTTACAGCAGCACGCACACCGATCTCCGTCACTTGTCAGCCCTTGGGCAGGCGTTCCTTCCCGTTTCACCTGCGTAATTAAGTCATGCTAATTGTTGGCAGTTTCTGGCACCCGTTCACCCAACCTAATTGGGAGCTGGTGAGTGACTGGCTGCTGCCGTGTGGATATGCCCTCCGGGGATTTACACAGACACTCGGCTGGCACCTGCTCTAGTTAGGGGCCCCCATGTGCAGACTCCCTGCTTGGCATGGGTGCTCTAATAGTAGAGAGGCCGAGGGGTTAATGCTTGTTCCCCGCCACGCTGTTCATGATGGAGCCTGCTCCTGTCTCATTGTATCTGCATGCGGTATTCTATAGAAAGGACAGTGACTCCTCTCTGGTCTCCCGCAGGGCGGTAAAGGACGCATTGGAGTGGTCATATCGTCCTACATGCACTTCACCAATGTCTCAGCCAGGTAAGCCGGAGATGGGGGCTCCTTTCCATGGGGTATGGGAAGTTGGTTTGCACATGTGGGCAGTGGTCTTCCTGGGAAGCATCCTGACCTCACCTGTCCCTCGGTCCCGGAGTGTTCTGTGCCTAGACTCAGCTTCCAGGGGAAAAAGCTCCATTTCTATTTGGGATGTTGTCTGTGACTGATTCCCAGGCGCTCTCTGGAGGCATTAAAACTAAGCAAGCCCAGTCATTCCATTCCCTAGTGAAAACAGCCATGTCACCCTGATGAAAATGCTCACTAGATTACTGCACACCTTGTAAATTATGCCCTTAGCAGCCACCGCGTTCTGCATGTTCTGGCAAATCCACTGAATGTTTACCTCTAAGACGCTAGGATCCTGGTATTAGGATCCCGGTCTTAGCCCAGCCGTCGTGGCACTGGACAGTCAGCTTTCTGATGTGCTCTCCGAAGCGCGGGTTTCTGCTAAGACTGAATTTCAGTTTAGAAAATGTCATCGTTGGGTAGGAGTGTAGTTTTGCTTAGTGCACTTGCCTAGTGGGTGCAAGACCTCGGCTTCCTTCCCAACCCTGCACACGAAAATCATTCGCACACTCCCAGTTTGTCTCGGGAGCTGCGTTGTTGTACACAGGTCATTCCGCCCTAAGGAAATAGAAGCCTTCTCTTCTCCCTTATGAACCTTCCCCTTTGCAGCGAGAAGGAGTGAAATTGGACTTTTGGAATGTTTTCTCTGGAAACAAATCAAGAGGCTGGTGCTTGCCAGGGAGGAAACCCTACCCTAGGGTGAAAAGCAGAACCCTGTGGGTTTGAATAATCATCGTGTGTGTGCCAGACACATCCAGATTCCCAGTCACAGTGGCCCCTCAGTTATGTAAGAGGAATTTGGTTGGAGACCGCACTTGGCCCAGTTGTTTCTCAATACAGACCACCCCGCTCTCCGACATAGTGTAGAGAAATCTCTCCAACTGCAGTTTGAACCAGCCGATGCCCCCGGAACGGTAAAACCCTGCTCTCCCTGGGCTGGTACATCACATGTAAACGTCAGGGAGCATGCGTGGAACTTTCTGGGCCTCAGCATCCTGTCCGTACCTGGGCTGTGGGAACTGTAGTTGAGCTTCTTCATGCCATGACCGTCCTGCATGTATCTCCCCCTAGAGGCTTTCACACCGTACCGTAGACGTCACAGCATTCTTTTCCAGCTAAGTGGGTGGTGAACATCAGTGCATTTTTTTTATCTCTTGCTCTTGTAAATTTATCCCACCTCCTAAGCCTCTGCCCCGGGTGGCTCGACCATCCATGGGTGTGGTTATTACCTGTTTAGGCATTTGCTGGGTCTTCCCACCCAGGTGGCTTTCCCTTTTCTTTAGAACCCAGGACTGCTGTTTTCACAGGCGTCTGATCCCTCCTCTCCCCCGAGGTTATATTTTAGACACCACAGGGGACACAGCTGATTGAAGTGTGTCACAAACGACAAGTAACCTCAGACAGAGACTGCAGGTTACCAACTGAGAGAGCGTTCTTGCTCCAGGCACTCTGAGGAGTTTAGAAGACAAAGCCAGAACCAGTCATGATAGAGAGAGCTAAGCATTCTGTGTCTCCTGATATTAACACTGGTCAGGGCTGCTTCCCTGGCATCTGATCAAATGAATGGATTCCAGAGAAGATAATGTTTAACAGCCAGACTGGATATGAAACCATGTCCTCTAACTTGAAAGATACATCCACTTAGTCTTTGACGTGTCTTGGGCTCAGATGGACCCTGCTGCATCTGTGACAGCCTCACCAGCCCAGCCCAGTGTTGAAACAAATACATGGGGTGAGGTCAGTGGTCGCTCACACTGGACTTAGAGCCATTACCTTTGCTCGCCTCAGCTCCGCATATATTTTGAAAATGTTACGCTCAGAATTCCTACACGTGTCATTGTTCCCGAGCGTATTTTCACATTTGTTTGTTTTTTTTTTTTTGAGACAGGGTCTCACTGTGCAGACCTGGCTGCCCTGTAAATCACCCACCTTTGCCTGCCTCTGCCCTCCGAATGCTTCGATTAAAGACATGCACCACCATGTCCGGCTGCCTGTCTGATTTTTTAAAAAATATTTATTTATTTATTTATTTATTTATTTATTTATTTATTTATTTATTTATTTATTTACTATGTACACATCACACAGCTCTCTGCCTGCATGTACGTCTGCAGGCCAGAAGAGGACACTAGATCTCTTCACAGCTGGTTGTGAGCCACTATGTGGTTGCTGGGATTTGAACTCAGGACCTCCGGAAGAGCAGTCAGTGCTCTCAACCGCTGAGCCCTCTCTCCAGCCTGCCTGTCTGATTTTTAAAGATGGCTTTTGTTTTAAATAAGTTGTATTTCAAGGTTTAAGTCAGCTCAGTGACCCTACGATGCCCCACAGTGAGGTTTCCAGAAGGGTCTGTGAACATTACTCTGAGTATTGGGGGTGGCGTTTGAAGGTCAGGTAAGCTGTATGACTTTCTGTGGAGTTACTGTAGGGATATCCGTGGAAGCCAAGGCTGCAACGCCCTCCTTAGCCATCAGCCTGGCCCTGTTCCTCGTTTCAAGCTTTCCTTGAAGCTACTTAGCAGTGTCACATAATATACTTCCAAGACTTCACAGTGCCTTCAGTGTACATTCTAGCCTTCCAAGGCTGGGGCCTTCAGCCCGTGCCTCTCCCCGTGAGACAGTGAGTCTCACCTTTAGAGAACGGAGTTCAGACAGGACTTCAGTGTGGCTCCTGCTTTGAGCTGAGTTCACTCCTGCAGAACAGCGGTGGGCTGTGCATGGAGAGGTGCGGCTCCTCGTGGGGGAAGGTCACTGACAGATGTGGGATGTCCGTCCCCGCCATTCATCCTTGAGAGGCAGGGCAGATCACTGACCTGACATACTTATTCTTTCCACTCCTTTCTCTCCCTCCCTCCCTCCCTCTGCTTCCCCAGTGCCGACCAGGCACTGGACAGGTTTGCAATGAAGAAGTTTTACGATGACAAAGTCTCGGCTTTAATGGAGCCCTCCCAGAAGCGGTATGTATCCATCCTTGGGGCCAGTGGAATAGCCTTCGACTTCTCTGCACCGCCATTGGGTCTTGCCGAAGAACATGGGGGAGGGGTTTGCTGGTTCCCAAGGCAAGGGTTTGAGCCCTATAGACCTACGTGTCTACTAAAAGCCTCGCGTCTGCTGAGAGCCTGTGTGCGCTCACCTGTGGTTCACTCCCAGAGAGGAAGACTCAGGGCTATGTCTCGTTTCAGCCATGGTAATCATTGTCCCCTGATCGTGAGCTTTGGTTTCCACGATCAAGTTGGACTCATTTCTGTCTGTGAGAACAGGGATCCGGGAACTCGATGGAGAGACTGGAGGGCTGATGTTTCAGGCTGTGTGGTTTTAGCTCACCAGTGTTCTAACGTAGATGTTAGAGACATATCTATGTGGACACGAGTGACTCTCTGTTCCAATTAAACTTTATTGACACAAGTACGGTTTCAGATCGTCCTAGGCCGGCTTCCGCTCGACAGTATCAGCTCCTTGAGGCGGGAGAGAATTTCTCTTGGCTGCTCCCTCTCAGCCTGTCCTGGCTACAGCGCGGAGTGGCTCCTGACGTGTTGGGGTGTAGCTGTCAGGGAACAGGGCTTTCTCTTTCTGAGGCACTCACATAATTTCATTGCAGCTTTGTCTCAACACCAGAATTTGTCCAAGAATTCTGAAGGCGGTTGTAAAATGGCCCCCATTTTGGAGATAAGAATTGGTCATAGCCCCAAACCTTTGTATGTGAGTCTTGACGTTCCAGATGTGCTTTCTCTAATACAAATGCAGGCCGGGCCAGCAGACGTGATGATTGTAGTGGTCTGGGTCCACCCAGACGGGTCTCGGTTTGAAAGAATGTGCGCTAGGCTGTGGGACCATGGGTTGGAGCCAGGCTGTGTCCTGTTTTGAGCCACAGTCCCTGACAGGGAAGGAAACAGTGCTTCCAAACTCGAGCACATTGTGGTGATTCCACGTGAACGGCCCCTGTTCGGTTATGAACCCATGAAGTATTATTTTTCTACTGAGCAGTTTCCAAGATGGCAACATTCCTAAGACTTGCCCAGGAGCTGAGGTGCAAACAAGATACAGCTCCCACAAATGTCTGGACTCAGGCGCGGCTGCCAGGGCTCACTACTTAGAGAAGCAGTGGCTTTTAACACTCTTGGAAAGTATGAAGGAGAAAGAGGGAAAACATCTCGTTTTAAAGGGCTTCCAGCCCAACAGGGTTCAATTTTGCATTCCAGACTACTGCTCAGTGTTTGAGAGTAGGACTGCCTTCTTTCTGTCTCTTTTCTTGCCTCCTTGCCTGGTCCCTGCATTAGAAGACACAAACCAAATAATTTTCGAGTGGCCTTTCGGAAAGGCCGTTTGGGATAAACTTCAGGAAGTGTGGGAGAGACCAGAAGAGTGTAGAGTAGAAGCACTCATAGGCTGTGCACCTCACTGCTGTCTGAATGCCTGTAGGCAGGGAGCTGTTCTGCAGGTTATGTTAGGATCAAAGTCAAGAAATTATTTCAAAGTAAAGATCGCACTTAACTCTGTCAAGGTTGAGAGAGAAACTTAGGGATCGTGGTTGAGACTCTCAACATTTTAAGCAACGCTAGACAGAGAAGGAATCACCCAGAACCTTTCACAGAGGACTGGATCTAGATCCTATCTATTACCTGCAAATGCTTGCTCGAAAGACCTTTACATAAGATGACTTGTGTAGAGCTGATGTGTATCCTTCTGTTGTACCCTGTGTGTTTTCAAATTTCTATTAGTGTATAAAATAATGATTTTATTATAGCATTTGATAAATGTGTGTTATGCATTACACTCATATATTTATACCCTCTTACGCTTTTTGGTACCTCCTCTTCCCACTGGTACTCTTTCTTCCCCTAGACAGATGTGTGCGTGCGTGCGTGCATGTGTTGATGGTCTTCAGTTCATCTACTTTGCTCTCTTCTTTCAGGCTGACTCTCCATCCACTCTGAACCTTCTAGGTTCCATATAACACTGAACACAGCCTAAACACCGAGCACCTAGCTGTTACACTAACAAAGTGTCAACACTAAGTGCCTAGCTGTTACACTGTCCAGGCTGTACTGTTTAGGGAATCATTAGGGGCTCATGGGGCAGCAATCCCAGACTTAATCTGCATGTCTGAGGTAAAGATGGGGGTTCTTATCCTCCAGGATGTGGAAGTTGGCTGAAACCATGGTCATAGACCACATAGACAGAGGCTTACTATGGTGTCTGTTCACGTGGGTCCACTGTGAGCTTAGTGCCCTCTAGTGGACAGCAGGGAAGATGACAGTCATTAGGAGCAAGTTTCAATGAGGAAAGACTGGGGTGCAGGTGGATATCTTCTCTCCCTGAATAACCACTTGTTATAACCATGAGTGACTCCCTGCCTCAGCTTTTCATGAGCAAGCTTGTGCAGAAGCACAATTCTGCTGTTGCCATCTGTTGGTGCACAGTGGGAAACGTAGTGCCTTTTCTTTTCATTTTTTGGTTTATTTAGTGATGTAGCTTTCCTATCTGTAGTATTGTTAGGAGCTTGTGGCCTCTGGTCAGGGAGAAGTCTTGGCTCACACAGAACGGGAGTCACAAATCTTCAGGTTGCAGAGCCACATAGGATTTGCCGTGTCTGAGGAACTGTAAGCAGGAACCAGTGCCTGGGTTGGGTGTGCATCAGAGAAGGAAGTGACCATTGCCAACACAGAGCCCTCAAACTTCCAAGCCCTCTGCGTCAAGAGCTGTCTTATCTGAGAGGGTCACCCACAGCAGGTCTGGATTGCCAGAGTCCCTTCACAGGAGCGACAAGTCAAGGACACACATTTCCTAGTGTCTGGGAAGAGGGCAGAGCTGTCTTAGAGTCCTAGATATTCCACCCTGAACTTGTGTGTAAGTTTATTACCTTTGCTCAAGGCTGCAGACCCAAGGGAACTGATGAGTTCTCTCATGTACAGAGCGCAGCTGATGGGTCCCAAGCTGATGGTTCTCCCCTCCTGCACCTCTATACAGGAGGCTAGGAAACTTCGAACTCTGAGGAAACTCACGGAGCAGTGTAGAGGTTGGACAGGCACGGCTGCTTACCTGAGTTTGTGGGGACACCAGTTTTCTGTAACTCTGAACTTTTGTCCTTGTCGTAACAATGTAGCAATGTGCCACTAGAACTGTGGGATGCTGACGCCCCCGGTCTGTCACTGTGGATTTTTCCCTACTAAGTGAATGCTTGTGGATTATCTAAAGTTTTCCTAAAGGGCACACCCTAAGTTGGGAAAACACTAAAAGTTTTCTGTTTGGTATATTTTGCCTCCAAACTCAGTTGTTTAACCGTGATCTGGGCCTGCATTCCAGTGGGCATTTGAAGTGTTTTTATTGTAAGGTAGAGCCCATGTCTGTGTTCATGGGCTTGATTGATGGCAGCCACTTCCTGCTTGCTGCATGGACCATTAGTTTGATAGCATGTCGTTTCTTCCCTCTTGCAATGAAGGCAGTACTTTGTTGGAGAAAGGCAAACAGACAGATTCCAAGAGACGTCCTGAAGGCTCTGGTGAGGATTGCTTGTAGTGGAAACTGCTGTCAGGGGCCTTAGGGCATTGGCTACCTTTGGGCTTCCATGGGACTAGGATACAGTTAGGCCGGGCAGGGCAGAGGAAGGGTACAGTCACACTCTGGGCATGGCTACCATGTCATGCCTTATGGGGAACCTTTGATCACACACACGTAGTATAGAAACTTCTCTCTTGTCTGACATGTGTGTGAAGGAGTGTGACAGTCATCGTGGAGGCCTGAGGTCAGTGCCCGGAATTCATATGGCAAAAGGCACATCTTCAGCATGTATGTATGGGTGGCCGTGGGTGAGCTTCATCAGCTGAGATGAGACCGCTCTGGGGATGGGTGTGGGGGAGAACAGGAGTTTAGGGGCCATCGAGACCAGCTGCTCGCCATGGCTCATGTGAGTGGAGTGAGCTTCTGGGTGTGTCCCATGTCACTCTGCTGAGCTGGCCTTTCTGGTCATGGGCTTGGGAACGTGTGAGGAGACTCCCAAGGTGTGAGCATAGGTGTGAAAGAGCTCCTTATAAATAAGTGACAGACAGTGTCAGCAGTTCTCAGAGCTGTGGGTGGAGCCTCAGCGAGGCGGTGACTCCCCACGCTGAGCATAGGATGATTGTTTTGTTTGTTTGTTTCTTTCTTATTCTTTTTTCTTTTGTATACAGTGGGACAAGGTGTCCCCGGGGTCTCCAGATGCAGCTTCCGTTCTGTGCTGGGACTCAGCAGCTGTGATTCGGCTGTGGAGTCTCAGCCACTGTCTCCTGCAGGTACGTGCAGTTTCTCAGTGGGCTGCTGTCCGGAGCCGTGAAGATGAACGCCTCACCCCTGTTCCTGCACTTCGTCATCCTGCATGGCGCCCCCAGCTTTGACACTGGAGGAGGTGGGAGACTTTCCAGCCCAGACTAGAGAGAGCCCTAAACTAGCAGCCTTTTCCTTCCTCCCCACGGTGTCTAGATTCTGTACCAACAGTTGGTTCTAGTGTGTTCGGCAGAGCTCCGGCTTCGTGAGGTGGGACCAAACCATCAATCACAGGAGGGACAGGCAGTGATGGAGGGATTACGAATACCTCTGTGAGCCAGGACGTGAACTCCTGCTAGGCCAGGGTCATTCTGAGTCAGCAGCTGTGTGGTTCTTCTCGGGGTTTCCATAGCTTTGAGATAATCCAGCACAGTAGACTCCCTAACTCAGGGTCCTTCCTCCTTCCTCTCCGGCATATTCTCAGACTTCCTGTTCCACGTAGGTACTCACAGCATAGGGCCAGAGACCTTGCCCCTGTCCCATGCAGATGTTCACAGCATGGGTCCGGGGGCAGAACCTGCTCCCTGACTGCATCTGAGCAGGTGCTAAATTGTCACTCGATTGTAGCTATGGCTACTACTCCCCCCTGGTCGTCAGGAGTAAGGTGAATTTACAGAAAGGCAGATTGTAACCAACTCACCCCCCACCCACTGTCCTCCAGTTAAAGCAGCCCTCTGGTGGGAGGTCCAACCATGTTACTTTGTTACTGGAACATCTGTTCAAGTGTTCATGATCCCGCCTCTCCTTGGCATGTGCCTCTCTTTTCAGCTTGCCGGCCCTTTCTGAAGCTCTACCAAGCCATGCAGCCTGTGTACACATCTGGGATCTAGTAAGGCTGGGTGTTTAGGGTGGCTTGGGGGGAAGGACTGTGAAATGGGCTATCTCTCCCACACACAGGAAGATGTGGAGTAGTGGGGCCAGTCAGGCCAAGGTCCCCGAGCTGCTGCTCTGAGAGGTGCATGGTCCCTGCATCTCTAGCTGCCTCCGGTGAGGGGCTGAACAGTGGAGCCCCCATGGTAGAGGGGTACCATTGGTGTTTGGAAGCTGGTCTACTGGAACGTGTTAGGATAAAGTCACCCGTGGTTCTTATTTCCCCGTAGCGTTTTGGGTAGCCTCAGAATTTGTATGGCTGCCCGAGTTTGCTTTTCAGTGATGTAGAGAGCATTTTGTTTGCAGTAACAGAAAGTGAGAAAGACGGTAGACATCCTAGCACCCAGAAAGACTCATTTCTTTTCTGGGCTCAAATCCCCACCATCCCCCGCCCCCATGCTTCCTCCCATGCGAGGGTGACATTGTGGAAATTGTATCCTCCAATTGTCACAGGAGCAGGGTCTGTCCCCAACTGGGTACCTCTGCTGGTTGAGGCAACTCTAAGCATGACATTTCCAGTCTGGGGCTGTGATGGTGCTAAAATGATTCACCCCAGCTTAGAGATTTCTCAAAACCTTTTGACTAATTTCCACAAGGTAAAGCCTCCGAATTCTGGGTTATTTGTGTAAAACCAAGTCGTTTTCTCAGCTTGTACTATGTGCTCATGAAATCGCGGAACTGTATATAACAAGCTATTTTCTTATTCATCTGAAGCAATGTGGGCTCTGAAAACCCCAGCAGGATCCGCATTGCCATAGAGCCTGCCCAGCTGCTGAAGGGTGACATCATGGTGAGTACCCACAGACTGTAACCACTGTCAGCCACCCGAGATAGTGACCTGGATGGCGAATTGATTTTGCCTTAGAACAGAACCATCCAGTTTACAACCTCCTTCCCAAAAGAAGAGAAAATAACCAACAGGAGAATGAAAAAACAGCATGATTCTAAAGGGCTTTAATTTGTGACTAAAAGTATTTTAATTACAGTGACAGGTCTGTGTCCTTGATCATCATTTACCACAGAGCTCCTGGGTCTGTGCAGAACAAGGTCCCTACTCAGCCACAGCCCCCTGAGTATCTGATCGCCTGACCTCCTTTGTGATCCAAGGCCTCCCAGAGCATAGCATGGAGAGCCAGACTGTAGTGTATAACTGGTGTTGTTACAGTGTGGTTATAATGATCAAAACAGTGATTTCTCCAGATAATTCTGTTCTTGGAGGAGATTAAACATTACTTTTTCCACCTTCTGTCTGTCTTGACTACAAAAGATTCTCTATGTGTGAAGTAATTTTAGGAAAGGTTCTGTTAGAAAGCCCGGAAGGCATGCGTACAGCCTACATGTGTAGAATAATTTAGATACGATCTTTTCGTGGTCTTGGCAGACCTGCTTTGTGGAGGTGATGGGTGATTTAGGAGTGTGTGTTACATTTTATTGTAAATAGCTCCCCCAGAGTGAGCACCTCCCCGTTTTCAAGGACGGATAGACTGACGCTCAGACCTCTTTATGAGCAGCGGGAGGTGGGAGAAAACCTGAGATGAGGAAGCTGACTGGAGGTTGGGTATAACTCCCCATCTCCTCTGGAAAACCAATGCCAAGCCTCCATCAGACTGGCAGCTTCCGAGTCTTCCACAGCTGGACAATGCAGAAGCTTCCTCCCTCCGTCCTCTCATCGCTTGTCTTTCCTCACATTCCTTCTTCTCCTCTTCCTCCATTTTTCTTATTCTCTCTCTGCGTCCCCCCTCCCTTTTGGCCCTCTCAAATTTTTAATTTTTACTCAGGTGTCTTGAGCTTAGTTTGATTGTTGTTGTATTTTTTTTTTTTTATCATTGTTGTTTGGTTTTTGAGTTTCCAGTCTTAGGACTGGACACAGGGAGGAGAGAGGTAGAGAGTGGTTTCCTTGTCTTGAAGATGCCTTCTGGGAACACAGGTTGTACTGGAGAAGGGAAGCTGAGGATGCTGTCTAGGCCAAAGGAACCTAAGTTGGACGTAGCTCTGTGGCTCAGGAAGGCCATGGTGGCTTGGCTTCACGCTTCCTGGTGGGACCTTCCTAGCATGTCTGCCTTTGTGAGGAAGCTCATCCTGTTGGAAAGGGACATACCTGGTCCTTTCTGGGGGTGGATTTGTAGCCTCTGCCTAGTGAGGACCATGCTTTGCGAACATGAGAGGAACAAACTCACGTCACTATCCTGGGACAGTGCCTGACACTGGGATGTGGGGAGGGGGTGGAGGGACAGGGTGGGAGGTGGACCACATCACGTCATCCTGAAGCATCTCGAGCCTTGTCACTATCAGGGAAGTAGTCTCTCAGCCTTAAGAGGTCACCTCCTCGCCCCTCTAGAGGAGCCCCTGGTTTAGGTATCCCTTACCTTACACTGTGCTCCTCATAGCAGGCACAGGCATAGTCAGAACACAGGCCCCAGTAAACATTGTGTGCACCGTGGCCACTGGGAAATGGATCTGTACAGCTGTGGAGCTGTTTGGAGGGTCTGTGGCTGGGAGGTAACTCTTGGTCGCTGAGGTGGTTCAGAGACAAATCAGGTGGCACGTGGAATGAGGGGCGCTCTGGGTGGGTGAGGAGGTGCTTGCTGGTAGGCATGACTGGACTTGACTTGTTCCTGGCTCTGTGCATCCTGTGGCGCTGGCTTCTGCTTTAGCTCAGGAAAGCGTTCCTGTGGATTGTTGCCATTTCCCAGCTGGCTAGGTGAATGACTGTGTGGGTAGCATCCAGAGGCCACCCGGAGGCAGTTCTTATCACACGACGGTGACCCACGACTGTTGAGTTACATTTATAAGCGGACTATTATACGAAGCTGTTGACCTCCGGGACTGTACCGTTCTGTCCCTTTGCAGGAAGTTTGCACTGATGGTATTTGAACCTTCACAAAACTCTATAATTTCCGGCTTGAACTTGCAAGCAAGCTGGTGCCGGGTGTGGGGTGATGGTCAGAGGGACTGAAGTGGTAATAATTAATCTCAGTTGTCTCACCCTGTCTTGCTAGAGCTTGGCAGTCAACTTTCCTGCGTCTGTTTGTCCTTTTTGGACAGCATTTTGTCTGGAGATGAAGTTAGGGTGTTTTCTTTGCCCAGTGGCTAGCTTGCCACCATTGAAGCAACTTCCTATGGAGGCTTTTGATGGCGAATGGGGTACTGCCAGGAGTTGACATGTCCCCATGTCCCAAAAGATCTTAAATTAGTTAATTATGTTTAAATGTCATATTCCGTGAGTCTCTGAAGCTTTTGTAGACCATACGTCTATTTATAGCCTATCTAAGCAAACGTTGCTTGCCTCCAGCCACCTATTATCTGTTTAACCCAGGATGTATACTTCTGTGATAAATCTAGACTAGTCTGTCACATGACCATGAGTTTGACTATTAACTTGCATTACTTAATTATCCTAGACAGTTCGTAATAGCAGCTATTAAAAGGGCTGGAACTAAACCTTGCATTTTTTTTTTGATGGGTACAAGAGAGGACTTTATTAGTGAGGTGGGGTAGGGTGGGGTGGGGTAGGAAAGGTGGGGGCAAACCTTGTATTTTTAAATGGGTTGCATAGGAATGATACCTATACAAGAGATGATATTTACATATGTTATATTGTAACAAAAGTGACCTTAAATTTTGTATCAATGTGCAAAGATTCTTGCTAATGAAAACCTTCAATCTGTATCACTATGTAGCATTTTTGTACCACTGTAACACAGATAACCTTATTTGGGGATACCGGAAGCCCTAAGTTGAAGAGTAGAGGAGTCATCGAGTAGTGAGGGAGAGGATCAATGCCATGATTCCGTCTAGGACATTTCCACACTATGTGGTTCCCTCTCGTGATAGCACATAGAACTGACGAGGTCCTACAGTCATTGAACTGGAGGGATCAAGGCAGGGACAGCAGCCCTTGGGAGCACAAGGCACTTAGAGAGCAGTGCTGCCTCAGAACCAGAAGCAACCTGGGTGAGTGCTTTTAGAAGCAGAGAGTGAGTAGCAGTGGGTGTTTGGGTGATCCTGAGCCGGTCCTGGGTGTTCTTCTGACCACAGAGCACAGCCAGGCACGGAGAGCAGGAGCCAGCCTCTACAGGGAGCTGAAGTGAGAGAGCTTCTGGGACCAACAGACCAGGGCCATGGCAGGTCGGGATGTCCTTTGGAAGTATGTTGTAGTGGAGCGTAAGCACGAGGCTTGGGTTGGGTTTGTATCAGGAAGAAGGGCTGTGCTAGTTACTGGAGGAGTTGTGGGCACAGGCCCCGCCCCTATCTCCTTGCAGGTTCCCCTGGCTGGTCTCACTTTGTTTAGGTTACTGCTGAAGAACGCTGTTGCACTGGGGTACTTAAATGGTGTTAACGTGTGTTTACACAGATGCACACAGATGCTGACACGGATGCTCACAGGTGCTCACACCGATGCTCTGCTCACAGGAAGTAGAACTTTCCTTCTCATGGTTCTGCAGATTGGAAGTCCAGTGTCCAGGTCCCATAGCTAGTGGGGATTTGGTTTCTTGTGTGTAATGGCACCATGTCCCCGTGTTCTCTCCTACAGGAAAGGGGTCTGGAGTCTCTGCAGGGCGCTAATGGCATTCCGAAGGCTTAGCCTCCTGACTTCATCATACCCGGGAGCTCCCATATTCTCATTCTGTCCCAGTGGAGTTTAGGGACTACAAACGTAACCCACAGTACAGAGTGACCTCTCGCTGCTTGCTTTGGCTGCTGCCTGCCTGGCATTTGTCCTCTCAGGAGCTTCTCTGCTTCTCAGCTAGGATCTTCTGTTTGCCTCTGACTAGGCCCCCAAACCTCCTGCTCACCTTCCTGTCTAATCCAGGTTTAGAAAAGGGAAACTTGAGCATAGACACTGCTCGGTTAGTGGTGGTGTCCTCTCCACCCATGATAGCCGTGGGACCATATCTGTGTGCTTAGCTCATGGACCTGCTAAGACCCCTTGGAGCAGGCCTTCCCCAGATGCCTGGCAACTGCCTTTGAGCTGGTGTTCCAGCTCTGTCACCCGTCCCAGGTGGTTCTCTCCTTTTTCTTATTGGTGCTACTCCAGACAAGCTACAGTCAGTCCTCTGTAAGAACTGGGGATGGCTTTCCCATGGATGTGTGGGCGTGGTGCGGCATGGAACAGTGTCTTAGATGTGCTCCTGTAGAAACAGAAGCCTGCTATGCTGGAAAATTGGGGTGCACAATGTGTGAGCTTCGGGCTTGAGGGCCTTTGGAGGTGAACTTCATGCCACAGGACAGCCAGCTCCTCACGCATGACTCATTTCCATTAGGAGTGCTGGCAACAGGAGATTCTAGATCTTTCCACGAGAGATACTTGGTTTCGATAAGACGACTTCCTTCCTGTACCCCCCTTTCATTCCTCACATGGGATATTTTTGGGATTGCGTTGTGATTTGATTTACGCTTCCTGTGTTTACGATTCTTTTCTGTGTGCTCTGCACTTATTTTCTGCCGTGTTATCAGATAGGACGTGGGCGGTGTGGCAGCTGACAAGGGTATTTTTCCATCGCAGTGTAATTTTTCCCCGTACACTTCATAGAAATGACCACTATGAGGTCGACCTGCTGTCTGTCAGGAATCTGACAGCACTTTAAGTCCGTTGTATTCTGTCAGAACGGCCACGGTGAAAGGACCTCACCCCAGACAGGGTGGCTTGTGCAAGAATTTCTGTTCTCTTGGTCTTGTGGGGCTCGAGGTCCACAGTCAGGATATTTAGCAGGGTCGGTCTTTCCTGACCTGTGTCATAGGTAGGTGGTCTTATCAGGATCATTTCTCTGAGCCCTAATCTCTTTTTACCAGCTATAGTTCATCCAAGCCAACCCCGATGGCCTTATTTAAATACCCTTCATAAAAATGTCATCTCAAGTACAGGCACATTCTGAGGTCCTAGAGCGTTTGATTTATGGACATAAAAGGCCATTGGTTAGCCCACAGTGAGTGTATTCTAGACTGGGTGGTATGATTGTCAGGCGGCTGTTGGTGACTTGACACCTTTGCTGGAGTTTATCGCCGGCCATCACTGGTGATCAAGTTCCTTAGCCTTTGTCCTAAAGCGGCTGCCGTACGAGTTTAGTAGAGACACGCTCAGGGCCTGCCTCAGAGCTTAGACGAAAGTGCTGGATTAGCTGAATGGGCAGACAGATAGCTGACACAGTTGACAGGCTGCTGTGCGCACAGAGATGAGCTAAAGTCCAGTTATGGTAGAAAAGACCCTTTTCCCTAGTCAGGTGCGAAGGACTGTGGTGCAGGTGACTTGCGACTGTGCTCAACCCAGAGGGTGCAAGATCAGGAGTCCCGGGCAACTCTGAGATCCCAGTCTGTGTGGAGCCTGCCTTGTGCCATAGCTCCTGGTCCCACCTCGAGTTTAGGAAAGAGAAGATGCTGCAACATGTTCTGTGCTGGCGGTACTCCCACGACGGCGAGCCGAGCCAGTGCCATCGTTAATCCTGTGTCCTGGGCTTTGGCAACTCTGGACTTACCCCGCATTCCTCCTGTACAGCCCTGCCTATTTCTAAGGGAACCAAATAGACATTCGAGGCCCGAGCCAGACCCTGCGGGTCTCACTTTGGTGCTGTCCTTTACTTCTGCCGGTTTCCACCTGACGTGTGTGCTGTGTGTGTAATGTACAAGCCCGAAGGCTGCAGGTTGGGAAATGTGCTAGGCTCAGCTATGCTGGGGTTGCTTTTCTCACAAGGGATCTGGCAGCCATGTGACTTGGAGTGGACCCCGCAAGGGCAGATAGTGTGTGACTAGATTTACCCTCCAGAGCCTGCATTGTCACTGGTCCCCTCTGTGAGCAAGCTGCCCTTGGGTCGTAATGGAAGGATGCTATGTTACTGCTTCTAAGAGGCACCTTGTCCCGCTAAGTCAATCAGAATTCCCCTTCATTTCAGTGACTGTTACCTTGTGTGCAGACCTGCTCCTTTTTTCTGCCCTGAGACAGGTCACAGAGATAGCAAGGAACAGGTTCAGAAGAAGAAATGGCCAGGTGTCAGCTGTAAGTGACTCTCGGGAAACAGAACTCTCTGTGATATCTTTTGACTGGTGACCAGCAGATGGCGCTGTGACTGGAGACAGCAAAGCTGACATTGATACATCTGCTTCCCGCCTTCCCTCTGACCTTTCCTAGTGGAAAGCTCCTGTCTTTACAAAGCCCTTTTCTCAAAAGGCTACATTTTGTGATCCTGCCTCACAGTAGGCTGTGGTCAGGTGCAAGGCCCTTCCCTGGGGAGGCTGTCTGAAGCTTATGTAACCCGCTCAGGAATTCACGCTGCTGCAGGCCCGCCAGGAACCTGGCAGGAAGCCTGGGGCCTGAGCCAGCTTGCCCCCTCCCCGGCTCAGCACTTGGTCCAGGGCTTGTAAACATCTTTCCATCTGGCATGCTCTATCTTGCTGCCCTGCCTGGGCAAACCACAGCCACTTGTACTTTGTCTTTATGGTTGCTGGCTTTGTGACCAGTGACTGGGCTTGTGAACACAGGTGAAGCCTCCTTAAGAGGTTGCACAAACAGCGCTGGTGTTTGTTTTTTTCTTACAGTGGGCACTTGTGTATGGCCAGGGAAAGGTGGAATTATGCCCCCAAGCTGCCCCAGCAGAGGCCCTTGACGGATCTCTATTGGATCTCTGTCTGTATTATTTTGGGATTTTCTTTTTTTTTCCTTTGTTATGCTGTGGACCTAGAACTGGGTCAGTCTTCATCCATGCTGTCATTCAGCACCGCACCACAGTTGGGTTTTTGTTGTGACCCAAATCTCTGCTTGCCTTTCCTTGCTTTGTGTTCGTGACTTGACAGCGCTGGGACCCTGGAATGACGCTCCGTTCAGAGGGAGATCATGCCATTAGCCTAGAGAGCCCCACCAAGCCAGCATGGACCAGGGTGGGACTTTTTATTTCTCTTGGGGATGCTCGAGTACTCTGATCACTTTGCTCAGAGAATTTAGGAGGAGTTTTGGGTCTTCCCTGTCTGTGCCCAGCATGTCGGGAGGAGAGTGGAAGCTGACTTTTTAAGAGTGTTTAAGAGTCGACTTGCCCAGCTTAGACCTTGTTCTTCCTCGGCCTTCCAAGGGCTGGGATTGCAGGCATGTGCTACACACTTGGCCTAGTTAGGTACCTGCCTTTAGCTCAAGGACTCATCTTCTTACCTGGTCCTGGGGCCCCATCATCCTAGCACGCAGTTGAGGGTTGTAGATGTATCTTCCTGCAGATGTAAGGAAACAAGATTAGGTTTCCAGACTTCACTCAGAGCACAAGAAAAGACGACCACTCACGGTCCTTCCTGTGGTGGTCGTCACTAACAGCGCGTTTGAATGCCGGGATTCCCTTCCCAGAAGCTCATGCTTTTAAGTTAATTGTTAAATAGAATATCTTGCCTGGCTGTTTATTGGCCTGTATGTATGATTAGCTCTGGGACTTGCATGGATACAGACATCGGAGGGTGTTCAAATTCCTTATAAAACAGCTAACTGCTTGCATACAACTCATGCCCATTTTCCGAATATTTCAGATGATTTCTAGATTGCTCATCCATCCCACCTGCTAATACAGTGTAAGTACCGTGTAAAGAGTACCCCTCAGAGTTTAGGGAATGGCTACGAGGAAAGTTGATGGAGTCTGTAGGTATGGAGCAGTCTGCCGATATGGGCAGGAAAGAGCAGCTATCGTGGAGATGTCACACAGGTAGATTTGTAAGGTCTCCTAATACTTCATAGCTATATACTCCGAGGAGTAAAGCTGCTCTCCACCTTACAGCGTAAGCATGAACAGTTCCGGGAGATTGAACGTCCCCGAGTAACGCGTGCTTCTGGTGAGCTGGGGGTCAGTGCAGATGTTCCCGTGCTCCTTGGGTGGGTCTGTGACAGTCATCATTCAACCTAGTGCTTACCACAAAACCGTGACCGTCACACCGAATGGTCCCAGATGAAAATACTCTAGAATCTCGAAGCAGAGGATCAGGGCCTTTTAGAAACATCTGAGGAGACTCGGGTAAGTCAGTACACGTTAAAGCCAGAGAACCAAAGTGGATTCGGATTGCCCAGCGATCCTTATAAAATGCTTTCTGTCTTAAAGAGTGACCTCTGGGGCCCTGTGTCAAGCACTGTGTTGTCCTTTCTACTCAGTATGCAGAACAGTTCTGCTCTTTGGCCACCGCGGCCACCAAGATTAATCGGTACTGATACTGAGTGGGTCATTATTGGACCTTCTTGTGGGTGACAGAGGTCACCCAGATCAGGGCCTTAGCTAATAGGCCTCTTCTCAAAGTCTGACCTGTTGTATTGGTGGGCCTGTGGGGGGTCCTGAGAGAGGGGAGTGTGATGTGATGGGTGTGTGTGTGTGTCTCTGTGTGTGTGTGTGTGTAACATTGTCAGAATACCCACAGGAGAGGCCACAGGAAAACAGCATAGCACTGCTCAGTGACAGATCATTCTTGTTGACAATCCTGGGAGTCTTTGAGACCCTGTGATATGACAAATAAGAATTTGTAAGCAGGAGATTGCACCAGGCCCAAGGTACCTAGGAGCTGCCCAGCCTGTGGATACCTATCCTTTCCCTCCCACGCCTGGACCGAGTTAGGATGCCTGGGTTGTGAGTCAGAGTGTTCATGTGTAGCTGAGGGATGGCCAGAGTAGAAGGTGTACTCGGTTACATAGCCCCGGGAAGGATCTGGGGAAGAGGAAAGGACTAGGGAGGTGGCCAAGGAGATGAATACCGGTAACTTGAGCGGGTGGAGGGCGAGCAGAGCCTATTGAGAACAGAAGAGACGGTGGTGTCACAGACCCCTGTGCTGGGGCTGTGATCTCCTGATGCCCATATATTTACCCAGTCACGACCACAGGCCACTCCCTCCCGGCCTTCCTCACTCACTCTCATGCATGTGTTTGAGTGGACCCAGCTAGATCTATATTCCCTGCTTGCCCCCACTTCCTGAGACCTTCCTCTTCAAATATTTATTCTTCTAAGTATGCATACAATTTAAGAGCAAGACTGGCTTGAAAGGGACCTTACTTTTCCTCTCCCATCCCTACCCTGACCCTGGTTACTTCTCTTCTTCCAAGGTAGCCAGAACAGAACAGGGCAGGGTTAGGGGGCCCTAGGGCCTTATTGGAGGACAGTGTGGCATCATCCCTGGATGAGAGGGCTAAACCCTTCAAGGGCAGTCAGTGTGAGCCAAGAAGGCTCAGAGGAACGTTCTGGAAGGATGTCTTTGATCCTAAGGACCATCTTGGGTTTGAATCGTGCTGGAGTCAAGGACTTCAAGGACAACAGAGAGTAGAAGACCCGCCATTGGGATCAGCCTGCCACTGGGTGCCGGGAAGTCAGGGGGGCTCTTGGGTTTTCTTCATTCCTGATTGTGGATAGACAACTGCACATTTTCTGTGCCAGGACCACTAGAGATGGGGTCTGTGTCTTTAACCTAGCAGAGGTCGCTTGGGAGGAACCTGTGCATGTTTGTCAACAAGGGAGCATCCCTTGCAGGCTGTTTCCTGGTAGATACCACAGTGTAAACAAGTTTTGGGTCTACCCAAGGGCTGTGCTGCCCAGCCTTCCTGCCTAGGCTCCTTGGCCTTCGATTTTCTGGAGTTTCCGTGGGACAGTTTCTCTGGTAAGAGGATGCAGCTGTCATCTGCACATGCTCTTGCCTGGTTGGTGGATGTTGAAGTTTGGCGCCTTGCTTCCCATTTAGATTCCTGAAGCATGATGTTTTCACGCCGTCCTTCACCAGGAAGAGTCTATATTACATAGGCAAGCCTGCCTACCACAGTCTCCCATGGCATGGTATACCAACTGTGGGCACTGTGTAGTCTCAGTGCTGAGTTCAGCTCAGTCTGCCTTGGACCCCTGGAGACTCTGGCAAGGCACTGCTGACTTGTGGTTCTTCCTCTGCCCACTGAGTGAGGTCTTTTTTTTTACAACATGTCTTCTCCCCACGGTGGCCTGGTGTGGGGAAGCCTTTGGTAGCAATATAAGACAGGCTGCACCAGGCACTGGACTTGGGCTGTGCTCCTACCGTTCCTGAACCCTGCTTGTCAACATAGCCATCCAGGGGCGCTTGAGGTAGGATGTCACAACCTCTGTTCAAATACAGAGGTGATTCTAATACTTCCTTTCAAATGTCACCTCCAGGAGCCTGGGCACCTAGGAAAGGGAACAACATCAATGATCATCTTTGTCTGAGCCTCTGTCTATCTGTGAACTCCTCACTCCCTTTCCCATCCCCTATCCCCTCACGTTCTAGCCTATACTGAACAAACAAGATGACAGCAATAACCGGTGTTTCCATGGTGTGAAAACCAAGAAGCGTTAAGTGGCAGCACGGAGATTTTAGACGCAAGGGAAATGTCATCACAGTCAGCTGTTAAAAAGCTAGATGACGGACCACAGATGTCTTCTAACACAGATGGGTGTGGCCCATCGCAGGGCACAGGACTGTGGTCTTTGGAGATTTTCCCCCTGTTGAGCAAGGGGGCCACAGGGAGAGAGTGGTGTGCTATCTGCCTCCGTGGTGTCTTCAGATGTGAACTCCTGGCCACAGCCGTTCAGAGGCCATACCATCCACACGTCTGTGCTGAGCAGCGAGCTCTGCCCCTCAGCCATTGCCTGTTTTCTCTTCCCCTCCTGAACTAGGTGAAATGCTATCACAAGAAGTTCCGCTCGGCCACCCGCGATGTCATTTTCCGCCTGCAGTTCCACACGGGAGCCGTGCAGGGCTACGGGCTCCTGTTTGGGAAGGAAGAGCTGGACAGCGCCTGCAAAGGTGAGTCACGGAGCCCCCCGGGACGTCAGAAGCAGCGTCCTTCCCTGTCTGCTGCCAACATAAGCAAAACTGGGTTGATCTGTGGGTGAAGAGCTCGGAGGAACCAGGAAAAGGCTGACACTGTGCGCGTGAAGGCGTTCTGCCGCACGCAGCTTTGGGAACAACCTTGCATTGGCTGGGCTGGAAGGGCAGGATCAGAGTGAACACAGTGTGGTGTGGTTCTTTGTTTCAGATGACCGTTTTCCTGACTATGGCAAGATTGAGCTGGTCTTCTCGGCCACACCTGAGAAGATTCAAGGTAGGTAACTGGCAGGACAGTGGGCAGCAGGACTCTAGCTCAGGCTGGACCCTGAGATACCTCCCATCTTGGCATTTACTTGAAAATTTGAGTATGTGTCCGAGTGTGTCCGTGTGTATCTGTGTGTGTCTCTGTGTGTGTGTGTGTGTCTGTGTGTGTGCGTGCATGCATGTTAATTGTGCTGCTGGAGACCTTCTGTATTCAAGGCATGCCCTACTACTAAGCTTGGTCTTGAATTACTATTATTTTAGATAGCATATTGGATAATAAGGGATAGGTGGCTCTGAAACAATAATGCTCACTTGGGAAGGACCAAAAGGTTGTGTGACTTGCCTAAGGTGACTTCACTAAGGAGCCCTTGCAGGCTCAGGTGCTTTTTGGTGTCCCTGAGGGTTTACTTACATCTATGAGGTTTTACCAAACGCTTGCCCCCCCCCCAGAAAAAGTGTTTAAAAGGGATTTCCGGTACAGTGTACTAAATGTCTGTGTTTCAGAAAATATGTTTGATGACATATATTACTGCTGTAGTGAAATGTTCTGATCGTCTCCTGTGTGTGATAGTTTCATGCGCGATTACTTTGTAACCTAGCCTGTGACACCTGGTCATCCCACCTCAACCTTCCCAATACTGGGATTGATTGTAACAGTGTGTCCCCATGCCTGGCTACAGGATCATTTTTAACTCCATTCTTAATTACTTAGAAAATGATCACTCTCTTAGTAATCTCCCTGTTACAGATTTGGGTAGGAACCATTAAATCCAAGGCTCACATGTCATTTTTTTTCCTGTGGTATTTTGAGATGCTGGGCTTCTGCTAAGTAACGGTTGTGCCCCATAGGATCTGAGCATCTGTACAGTGACCAGGGAGTGACCGTGGACTATAACACAGCAGACCCCCTGATTCGATGGGACTCCTACGAGAACATGAGTGCGGATGGAGAAGGTGAGCACCACAGCTTGTAACGGGAGCTCAGGAGTGGAGCTAGCGTGTTCGTGGCTAGATCCGCAGAGCTCTGCTCTCGTTTGCAAGATGAAGATCGCCCTGTACTAGTCCAGAAGCTACGCGTGCATGCCGCTGCTGGTTTTGAAGGTGCTCACAAAGGATCAGGCTTGGTGAATTTAGATCAGGGACTTTCAGAGCTGTAGCGCGTGGAGGGCTGGTGAAGCCTCCTGATAGAGCCGGAAGTGTGTTCTGCTGCAGCCTGCTGCCTTCCATTCTTTCCTTCCTGTATGTGCCAGGGAACGTCAGATATTGGGACAGGGGCAGCGTCTACTAGCTGTGTGTTCCCAGGGTCCTGGAGCTTCCGGCACTGTGTATGTTTGCTTGTTATCCAGGTTGTAGGCAGATACTCATTCTCTGATCACCTGCAGGATGATCACTGGAGCTCTCTGGGGATCCACAAAACAGAATAAAATTGAAGAAAGGACAGCTATCTTCTGGGGCCACTGAGGGAAGCCCTTAGGGTTGGTTTCTAAGAAGTGGCATCCAAATTTCTTTGGTCTTTAATCTTTTCTGGTGTTAAATTTAAAAATAATACAGTTTTGGTGGGCGATGGTGGCACACACCTTTAATCCCAACTCTTGAGAGCCAGAGGCAAGTGGATCTCTGAGTTCGAGTCTGGTCTACAAAGTGAGTTCTAGGGCGGCCAGGTCTACACAGAGAAACTCTGTCATGAAAAACCTAAAAACAAATGAAAATCCATTCTATCATGGTTATGGGGAGGGTCATCAGTGTGCCACATCTCGTGTGTGTGTGTGTGTGTGTGTGTGTGTGTGTGTCTGTGTGTGTGTGTTTGTGTGTGTCTCTGTATATGTGTGTGTTTGTGTGTGTGTGTTTATGTGTGTGTGGTGTGTATGTTTCTGTGTGTGTGTGTGTGTGTGTCTGTGTGTTGGGTGTCAGGGCAGCTTGCAGAACTTGGGTTTCTCTTTCACATGCATTCTGGAGATCAAACTCTGGTAGTCAGCCTTGGTGGCGCTAATCAAAGACCTAGGACTGGGTCTGAGAGGGTGCAGGAGAGCACTGGCTAGATTAGAACTGGAGAGCCATGTAGTGACAGAGCCCGTAAGTGGCTGTACAGAAGGGCCACCAAAGACCCACTAGGACATTTCACTGGTGTAGTCTTTTATATTTTTAAACTACTGACTGAGACTCAGATCTGTGTAGAGAAAGAAAATTGTGGTCATGTTTGTCAAGGTCGTTACATTTGACAGGTCGTTACAAGTGTCAGCCTGTGGAATTCTCCACACCAACATCAGCTTCTTGTCAGTCACTAAATGGAAGTCTGGAAAGACCTGGGAATATGGCATCTGTGGCCAGGGCTAGATTTAACAATTCTGTGTCTCCCTGTTTGTATTGGAGTAATCATGTGCCTTTCTGTGTTGGGGAGGGTGAAATTTCAACAGAAGGGATTGCTGGGATCTCAAATCCATCTGGATCTGAAGTGGCGCCAGGGGTGAAGTGTGAAAGCTCCGGGCATTAAAACACAGGTGAAGTTCGGAGGTGAGCAGGCAGGTGTAGACAAGGCGAACCCTTTCTATCCACATTTCTTCCCAGTGTGATTCATTCAGAAGCCTAATCCTTCAGGTGCCAGCATAGAAAAACAATTATACCTGAATACTTTCAGAAAACTTAGCACCGTGCCTCAAAGACCCACATCGGGATTGCTACGAGTCCCCAGCCAGTTTTATTCGTGCGGGATTATTAGTCTTAACCCAGAGGGTGTGTATGTCCCATTGATGTATGATGGTGTGAGACACAGTCCTTTCCCATCGGCCATGCTTCTGCTGCCTTCTGTTGGAGAAGACTGACAGGCCGCCTTCTGCAGGCCTTAATGGCTCAAGGCAGGAAGAGTAAGGGGCGCTTTGGAGAACAGGATAGGGGTACCAGTCAAAGTACTGGCCCTGGGACGGGGAGGAGATGCTGACCAGACAAACCATTAGCTGGAGTAGAAGAACCAGGGAGCTATGTAATGAAGTAGCCAGCCAGTGGCTGTGAACAGGACCACCGATGACCAAGGACATCTTGTCAAGAACTCTTGCTGGGACTGTGGCATTCTTCATAGGACGGAAGCAGATGGAATACCCCAAGAGCCAGTGTCCAAAGACTCAGTTCAAAGAACGGAAGAGTGACTGGGGCTTGTGGTATGAGGGATTTCAGTCTGTTGTCACCTCACGTGCATTGTTTTTGGCTTGTGGCAAGCAGATCATTAGACGGAAGACCAGGCGCCTCTCCTCACCTGTCATCTAGGAGAGTCAGAGAGAGGAAAGGGCAAGGGAGAGAATCGAACCTTTATATACATGCCTGCAGAGACTGCTCCTCCACCATGGCCCCTCTTTCTGTGATGTTACAACCTGAGGCAGTAATAATCCGAAACCCAAAGCCAGCCATCCCACACACTCATGGCTGCTGGAAGCATTTTGCTACTGTTTCAGTCTGTTCAGATGTGGTAACAGAATGTCAGCTTTATGTCTGGCCCGGTCATGGGGGCTGGAAAGGCAAGATCAGTGTGTACTTAGGTCTGGTTGCATACTGCTGCCTTCTTGCTGTGTCTTCATGGCTGGATGGTGGTTAGGAGAGCTCCCCGGAGTCCCTTTTATAAGGGACTCTTCCCATCACAAAGGCTCCCCTTCCAGGCTTAATCTCCTGCTAATACCTTCTCATTGGATGCCAGTTTTCAACGTGAAGGCTCTTGGAGGACCACAGACATTCAAACTACAACAGATAAGACATTCAAATTACAATAAATAAGTATTTATTGAGTGAGACATTATTTCATCTTTAGGCATTTATTCTGAGAGTTCCCCTTGGAGTGATTTTCCCCTCTGTGCCTCCCAGGCTGGACAACATGATCAGGAAGGACAGCTTGGATTGCAGGTTTTGTGGTTTCATGTTCTGGGACTCCGCAGTTGGATGGTCTGGCTGGTGGCAAATGAAGTTCTCTGAGTAGCCAGGCCTTGTTCTGAGGCTCAATGGTCTACACAGACACACAGTGTAGTCATGCTTTGGCTACATTGTTTTTAGCAGCACCTGGCTACAGTCAGCTCAGACCGTTGAAGGATGGCAGACTATAAAAACTACTGCTTCTCACATCCCACAGATTCTCTTGGGCTGGGGCTGTGCCGGAAACAGCGCTCCAAGGCCCTGGACCTGTATGATCAGCCAGCTATACCATCGCAAACGTTAAGTTTAGAAAATTGGGTCAGGGTGGCGGAAGGAGGAATAAGAAACAGTAGAGTTTTATATATCTGTGCTTTTTTTTTTTTTTTTCAAAACACAAACTATCATTTTAAAAAAGTGCCACCCATGTTATGCCTGGAGACAAAGCACTTATCATGGCTGTACTTGAGGCTCGGTTTCTAAATGGCACACGAGTGGTTCATACGCAATTTCAGAGCCTAGGTTTTTGTTTGGTTTTACTTACCTCACCTGCCCGAGCATGTGTGTGTCTGAGAGCAGCTTCTCCCAGGCCTTGCTTTGTCTCTTCTGTTGCATGAGACAGGTTACCACAGTGCATTGGATCCTCTCACTGCCACCCTGTGGGACTTCTTTATGTTTCTACTCTCGCACCCAAGACCAAGGCCAACGCAGAGTAGAAAGATCCATTCTCGTGGCTGGAAAGTGAGTCCTTTTCGATGTCCCCTCTCCCCCCAGCACCGTTGTCCTCCTTAGCACCTCTCAGGCAGGGACGCAGGACTCCTGTGTCTAATGCCAGGCAGCTCTTGGCTCTTGCCAGGGGTCTGCAATCCCTGGCTTAGATCCCTGGACAGAGCCACCCCTTGGCAGGCAGAGTGCGGAGTCTCAGCTACGTGTCTTGCCAGGGCTCAAGCCTCAAGCAGCATTAGTCCTGACAGCTGTCGGGAGCTTTGAGGAGTAAAGGAGGCTTGGCAGCCTTTGAAACATTTTCTTTTAGCTGAAAAATGGGGTATTACAATGCCCCCTTTTATTCCCTACCCCGCCTATAGTTTCTACTGGTCTTTAAAAAAAATGGAGATGAAGTATTGACTTGAGCTGCGTTTATCTCTAGAGATGCCCACTGCCCTGGAATGAGCCCTCTACAGCTGCCTTCTGTCAGGGCTCACATTAGGAAAGCTCTGTGTTCTATGCCTGATGTCCCACTTTCCATACAGAAAAAAAGCCATCCCTGAATATGTTCCAAGGTGAGCAAGAGGGCACACATTCTCCAGTGTGAGGGTGTACATGCCGTCTTCCTGGTCTCACGTGTCTTTAGTCCTGCTGGACAGTGGCCTGCTATGCTTGCAAGCTGTGGGGCCACTGGCCTTTCCAGAACAGAGAAGAATGTCCTAGGGTGGCAAGGTGCCAAGAAGCTCATAGTGTGGGTGTGGCTGCCTTCAGTGAGCCTAGCTGTGCTACTTCATCTTTATAAGAACCTACGAGCCCCTCTTAGAGACGCAAGGAACAGCAGTTCCCGAGAAAAGCGAAGAGACGGGGGCATCTAGGGCCCTGGGAGTCTCCTGAACTTTACTGTTGGCACTGCTAGTTCTCCATTCATGG